>NC_135810.1:109930341-110230341 GCF_964213995.1 Mustelus asterias
TCTGCCATTAGCCTTGTGAGACCATCAGCTCGTCCTCAATCTCCTCATAAGTTCCATGAAATTGTCCCATTTGCCCATGGATTACGAATGAAACTTGCCATGCAAAGTCAAGACTGCTAGTTAACAGAGTGAGCATCTTTTCAATGGCTCGATCTGTGTTCGTGCAATGCCACTCAATGGGAGGAATTTTCCCATTCCACCTGCCACGGGAACCGTAGTAGGCGGTGGGTGGATCATGCAAAAGATCGGGGACAGGATTTTTCGGTTTCGGGGCAACCGTGGTTGGAAATTCCCCCAAGTTCTCTGGTACAGAAAGGGAACAACAGGAAAAGGCGGCACGGTGGCACAGTGATTAACACTGCTGCCTCACAGCTCCAGGGACCTGGGTTTGATTCCAGCCTTGGGTCACTGTCTGTGTAGAGTTTGCATGTTCTCCCCATGTCTGCGTGGGTTTCCTCCGGGTGCTCCGGTTTGCTCCCACAATGCAAAGATGTGCGGTTTAGGTTGATTGGACATGATAAATGAACCCTTAGTGTCCGGGGATGTGATAGGTTAGAGAGATTAGCAAGGTAACTTAAGCGGGGATAGGGCTTGGGTGGGATTGTTGTTGATGCAGACTCGATGGGCCGAATGGCCTCCTTCGGCACTGTATGGTTTCTATGAACATGAACTGAGGAGTAATCAGAGAATTATAGAATCCCTACAGTGCAGAAAGAGGCTGTTCAGCCCATCGAGTCTATACTGACAACAATCCCACCTAAGCCCTGTTCCCACAACCCTCATTTACCTTGTCAATCCCCCTCTCGCAGTTCCTAATTTCAGCAACTCGCAGGGAAAACCATTCTCAAGCTGGACACGAAGGGAGAAAGTTTAGCTAATGGGGTGTGCTGTGAGCTGCCCCAATTCCAGCAAAACCTGGGACATTGATTCTGCTCCAAAGCACTCCATAATGTGCAGGAAGCTGTCGCAAGAGTACTTTGGTTTCAATTAATACATGCAAATGGAAAAATAATATTATAATTCAGTCATATTTTCCTTTGGCCTTCTCTTTTGTTTTGTAACTAGCTCCATTACAGTCATGTCATAGTTGGTTGATTATTTTTCTTTTTCTTGTAATAATGTTAATTACAGAAAAGCATGATTTGGAATTGAATTAAAGCTAACCGCTGATAAGCAGACTCACATTATTCATTCCTTGACTTCAGTGCTAAATTCAATTTAGCATTTACTTACAGGTTTCGAGTTAAAGCATCTCCAATCGCGAAATGAGTCTTCATCAATGTCTCAGAACAGCTTAGGGACCACTTTGAAAGTTCAGAGAACCACTTCAAATGATTACCTCTAATACAGTTAAGTAATAAAACAGCTCAAGGCAGCCTCCAAAAGTACCTGGACGATATCCAGGTTTCAGCTTGACAAGTGGATGGTAATATTCACACCATGTACATGCCAGAATATTGCATTTTCCCATGACAAAAAAGCCAACTGTATCTCCCTGGCCTTCAACAGCAAAACCTGGATGGGATTTGCCAGCCGCTCCTACCGGCACGATCTTCCAGTCTTGGCAACCACGCCCCACCGTGAGTTTCCCAGCACATGAACAATGGGAAACCCCGTTGAGAGCGGCGGGACTGGAAGATTTGGCCACCTCTGCCGCTGCAAGACTTACCACAACCAGGAAACCAGAGTCTTGTGGCTTTTGCTACCAAATAAACCTGTTGGACTTTAACCTGGTGTTGTTAAACTTCTTACTGTGTTTACCCCAGTCCAACGCCGGCATCTCCACATCATGGCTGCAAGACATGCCATGGGAGGTGCGGTAAATCCAGAGGGCCGGAATTCTACCTGCCCCAAATCCGGGGGCGGGCGAGGCTCGGAGAACGGCATTCTCCATTGGCCTCAGGCGGGATCGTGTGAATTCCAGGCGGACATGCCGGTAAAATTCCGCCCACTCTGTTTTCCACCATAAATATCTTGGCAATTAATTTTAATTAATAGATTAATTGAACGAGAGATATTAGCACCAAGGAAACAACTGGATAGATTCTCTGCAATGAATAGCTTATCTCCTGACTCCTCAAAGCTTCATCATCAAAGGTCAGGAGTGTGATGTTATACTCAATACTTCTCTGGATGAGTGCAGCCACATCAGTATTTAAGAAGCTCAGCACCATCTAGGGTGCAACCTCTGAAATTGGCCTCCAAAATCATCCAGTTAATCACTGCTGTGTGGCAGCGTCCCTGCCTCTGAGCCAGAAGCTCCGAGATTTGAGTCCCACCCGAGGAGTTGATGACTAAGGAAGATGCGTTCGTAACGCGGTCAAACAGGTTGAGTGTGTCAACCTGCAAAATCTTCCATCGCTCCGATAGCATGAGACTCCTGTTCAACCATGCTGGATGTCATAGAATCATAGAAACCCTACAGTACAGAAAGAGACCATTCGGCCCATTGAGTCTGCACCGACCACAATCCCACCCAGGCCCTACCCCCATATCCCCCCACTAATCCCTCTAACCTACGCATCTCAGGACACTAAGCGCAATTTTTTTTTTCACCTGGCCAATCAACCTAACCCGCACATCTTTGGACTGTGGGAGGAAACCAGAGCACCCGGAGGAAACCCACGCAGACACGAGGAGAATGTGCAAACTCCACACAGACAGTGACCCAAGCCGGGAATCGAACCTAGATCGCTGGAGCTGTGAAGCAGCAGTGCTAACCACTGTGCTACCGTGCCGCCCCTCAAGCTATCAGGCAGGGCGACAGACTAGTGACCTGTTCCAGGAATCACTAGCTATGGAAACATACAAAAGTCTGCCTTAGAGCTGGGCTCTTTATAAGATTTTCTTGTTGCATTTTCCACTGTTACCATCTGGTGACATTGGTGTGGGTCTTAGATGAACTCCTTCATAATTAAGATTCACTGATATTACTGATATTGGGCGACACGGTGGCACAGTGGTTAGCACCGCTGCCTTACAGCACCAGGGACCCGGGTTCAATTCTGGCCTTGGGTCACTGTCTGTGTGGAGTTTGCACATTCTCCCCGTGTCTGCATGGGTTTCCTTCGGGTGCTCCAGTTTCCTCCCACAGTCTAAAAATTTGCAAGTTATGTGGATTGGCCATGCTAAATTGCACCTTAATGTTCCAAGATGTCTCGGTTAAATGGATTAGCCAGGGTAAATGTGTGGGATTACGGGGATAGGATGGGGGACAGGGCCTGGGTAAAATACTTTGTCAGAGAGTTGGTGCAGACTCAGTGAGCCGAATGGCCTCCTTCTGTACTGTAGAATTTCTATAATGGTTAGGCACATTGACCCGAACAGGCGCCGTCGGACTGTGGCGACTACGGGCATTACACAACAACTTCATTGCAGTGTTAGTGTAAGCCTTACTTGTGGCACTAATAAATAAACTTTAATTCTGCTGGAGGTAAGGCTATTGATAATTCTTAGCTTTTATTGAACATTATACTACCTATGTACGGTATAAGCACAAGATTCTGGATAGGACAATCTCTCAGCATATTTTGTTGGCATGTGATCTTACATTACTGATGAAATGGACCATTGATTTACATATTTAATGTTAAACATTTACACTGCAAAGAAAAAAGGACAAAAATTACTGCCTTGTCAGCATTATCCAGACCTCAAGAAAAAAATCATTTTATTTAAACTTCCATTGTTGCCTGCCAACTCTCAAAATATGTATCTGTGCACTCGGGGATGAGATAGAATGGAGAACAGCTGTAGAAGCTCTGATAGACAAAAACAGGACACGTTATTAACTGTTAAAGTTTGAGATCTTTGGATAATTAACAGAAAATGAAACACTCCCTGATGCTCGTGTGAGAAATTCAACGCTGAGGGCGATAAAAGTTTGGAAATCAGCAAGGAATCCTACCCCTGTTATTGGTCAATGCGTCTTGGTGGAAAGGGTACACAAGTGTGCTTGTGTGATGGTTGCAGACATTCACCAGGCAAGGACAGAAACAGACTCACCCTTGTGCTCCCAACCCCAGGATAAAATGACTTTCCAACTCTCAGGGTGGGATTTTACGGCCTGGCTCATCCCAAAACCGTAAAATCTCACCTGAGGTCAACAGACCTTTCCATGGCCTGCCCCCTTGCCCCCTCCGATTCCCGTGGCGCACCGGACGGTAAAATTCCAGCCTCCATTTTCTCGGCTACATCACTATCACCAATGTAGCTATGATGAACCAGCCCGGTTAGAAGAGGACAGAGGCGGTGGCCTAGTGGTATTATGGCGAGACTATTAATCCAGAAACTCAGCTAATGTCCTCGGGACCCGGGTTCGAATCCTGCAACAGCAGGTGGTGAAATTTGAATTCAATAAAAAATATCTGGAATTAGGAATTTACTGATGACCATGAAACCAGTGTCGATTGTCAGAAAACCCATCTGGCTCACTAATGTCCCTTTAGAGAAGTGAATCTGCTGTCCTTACCTGGTCTGGCCTGCATGTGACTCCAGGGCCACAGCAATGGGTTGACTCTTAACTGCCCTCCAAGGGCAACTAAGGATGGGCAATAAATGCTGGCCAACCTGTGATGCCCATGTCCCATGAATGAATAAAAAAAAGTGGTGAGCTAAGCAATGAACAAAAATTAAATTGTCTGAGGAGCGGGACGTTCGCCAAACAAAAATATACCACAGACAGAACAGAGGTTGCTGAAAAGGGAAACATGCTGCAATTCTGCACTCACCCGGGCATGTGAAAGACTGCTAAATTTCAAAGAGAGCGACAACTTATACTGCACAAGGAAAGAGTGCTGATTGGCTGGCAAGTCAACTCGGCAGCATGATGGCCAGGTGGTTAGCACTGCTGCCTCACAGCGCCAGGGACCCGGGTTCGATTCCCAGCTTGCATCACTATCTGTGTTTAGTCTGCACGTTCTCCCCGTGTCTGCGTGGGTTTCCTCCGGGTGCTCCAGTTTCCTCCCACAGTCTGAAAGACGTGCTGGTTAGGTGCATTGTCCATGCTAAATTCTCCCTCACTGTACCCGAACAGGCGCCGGAGAGTGGCGACTAGGGGATTTTCACAGTAACGTCATTGCAGTGTTAATGCAAGCCTACCTGTGACACTAATAAATCAACTTAAACGTAAAAAAACTCTGGTCGTGGTGTTGCCATGGAGAACAAACCAGGGCCACGCTTCAACCAATGAGACTCGACTCGTCAACCTTTAAGAAACCATTTCCCAAGCAGCATAAATTATTGCTGCCCTTGAAATTTGGCATTCTTGCATTTATCCTGATGAGTGCAAGATGAAAAGCTTTGACAGTGCGTCTCTTTTTCTTTCAGCAGAACAGAGATTGTGTATCTATGAGTTTTCTTGAAAGTATATACAGCTTGTATCAGAAAATCGTAGAATCAAAATAATACGGCACAGAAGGAGGGTATTCAGTCCATTGTGTCGGTACCAGAACTTTGAAAGAACCATCGCTTTAGTCCCAATCTGCCACTCTTTCCCCATAGTCCAGAAAATGTCCTTTTCAAGTAAATATTTTATTCCCTTTTGAGGGTTACTATTGAATCTGCTTGTGCCATCCTTTCAGGCAGTACAGATCATAACACACTAAATAAATAAAAAATCCTCTTCATCTCTCCTCTGATTCTTACATCAATTATCTTAAATCTATTTCCTTTGGCGCCTGACCCTGCTGATGGTGAAACCAGTTCCTCCTTATTTGCGCTGCTAAAACCCTTCAAAGCTTTGTGCACCGACTGACTCAGATAGTTGAACTTGATACTTTGTTAAGCTGTCAGTGTGGGTCAAAGGCCACCGTACATGCAGAACACAAGATATCAACCTTTGTTCTCCCCGGAGTAGAGACAGTAAATTGATCAATAGCCTGCTTGTTTATATAAAGCGTTCTTTCAATCACAGATGTTCGGGTGCCGTTCAATCTTTCAGAAAGAACCGCGGGCAAGGTTTGGCATTCTAATCTCAAGTGCAGTGCAGTACAGTGTGTAACTTGGAATCAGAGAATCCCTACAGTGCAGAGGAGGCCATTCGGCCCATCGGCTCTGCACCAACTCTCTGACATAGTAACTTACCCAGGCCCTCTCTCCCAGCCTATCCCAGTAACCCCACACATTTCCCATGGCTAATTCATTTAATTTGCACATCTGTGGACATTTGACAGGAGGAACACTCATTTCATATTCCCTTTATAATCAGGCAAAAGCCGACTCTACATTTTGTTCAATATTAAGTCCATTCTCTCATCTTTGAGGGCGCCACGGTGGCACAGTGGTTAGCACTGCTGCCTCACAGCGCCAGGGACCCAGGTTCCACTCCACCCTCAGGTCATTGTCTGTGCGGAGTCTGCACATTCTCCCCGTGTCTGCATGGGTTTCCTCCCATGGTCCAAAAATGCGCGGGTTAGGTGGATTGGCCATGCTAAATTGCCCCTTAGTGTCAGGGGGATTAGTATGGTGAGTAAGGGTTGTGGGAACAGGGCCTGGGTGGGATTGTGGTCGGTGCAGACTCGATGGGCTGAATGGCCTCCTTCTGCACTGTCGGGATTCTATGATTCGATGGATTCTATCATCGGTGGGACTTTACAGCCTCGCTCGACCTGAGACCAGAAAATCCCGCCTGAGCTCAACGAACATTTCCAATGTCCGCCCCTCACCCGTTCCGATTCCGTGGTGGGCGGGCGGTAGAATTCAGCGCATGAGTTTTGGTTCCATTTATAAACAAAACAAACCCTTTCAAAAATTTCACTACTTTTGCTTTCTCTCTCCAGCTTCAGTTAATTTCTTCTTCACCTAACTATCCACTTCAGTCATCAAAATGTTGGTTTTGAATATACATTTTAATTCAAGTTATGCTGTGCTGTCCTCAAGGTAAGATTCTGGTTTCTTCATGGTCAACATTAATTTCAAAATATTTAGTCACCAGAATCAAAAATAATAAATTCCTTATTGGTGAAAGGAAAATATTGCTGGAGAATCCTGAGAAAGTGGGATTAAGCTCCTGAGTTGGATGATCAGCCATGATTGTGATGAATGGCAGAGCAAGCTCGAAGGGCCGAATGGCCTCCTCCTCCTATCTTCTATGTTTCCATGTTTCTATGAAAAGAAGGGACTTCTCAATCTCAATCCAAATTGAAATAACTCCTCTGAGGCCGGTGTCCCTTCACCAAACTTAAATTTATTGACATCGTCAGTAACACTCAGGTACTTCCTCGTACAGGGTATAAACCCAGAGTGTCAGTAAACCTGACACTCCACATTATGTACAAAGGCAGGGCTCCCTGAATGGGCAAACCATTACTGCCTTAATCAGGGAGCTCATATTCTAAGAGGTCCACATTGGGGCCTTGTTAAAGTCATGACACAAAGTGCGTTTACATCCATGGGATCTCACTCTCCCCGTCTTTAAACATGGCCGCCTTAGACTTTTAATTTGGCAAACCTCAGGATGGGGTTGAACTTCCTGTGGGTTCTTCCAGGAGAGCCAGGTCCTAGCATCAGGATGCTCCAAATCTCGAAAGACTTCAGAATCCAGTGGCACAGTGGTTCGCACTGCTGCCTCACAACGCCAGGAACCCAAGTTCAATTCCCGCCTTGGGTCACTGTCTGTCCTGAGTCTGCACATTCTCCCCGTGTCTGTGTGGGTTTCCTCCAGTGCTCCGGTTTTCTCCCACAGTCTGAAAGACGTGCTGGTTAGGTGCATTCGCCATGCTAAATTCTCCCTCAGTGCACCCGAACGGGCGCCAGAGTGTGGCGATCAGGGGATTTTCACAGTAACTTCATTGTAGTGTTAATGTAAGCCTACTTGTGACTAATAACTAAACTTTAAATTAACTCTAAACACTTCTTTGGAGAAGAAACGACTGAGATCGGATTTGATTCAGGTATTCAAGATCCTTCAGGGCAGTGACAAATTGAACTTTGGGTAGCAGTTTGTCACATGGTTACAAGGAAGAAGAGCTATCGGCTATTCAGCTAGTAGGATGCTATCGGGACTTGATGGATTGAGTTATAAGGAGAGGATGGATAGACTAGGACTTTTTTCTCTGGAGTGTAGAAGGCTGAGGGGTGATTTTATAGAGGTCTGTAAAATAATGAAGGACATAGATCAGCTAGATAGTCAATATCTTTTCCCAAAGGTAGGGGAGTCTAAAACTAGAGGACATAGGTTTAAGATGAGAGGGGAGAGATACAAAAGGGTCCAGAGGGACAATTTGTTCACACAGAGGGTGGTGAGTGTCTGGAACAAGCTGCCAGAGATAGTAGTAGAGGGGGTACAATGTTGTCTTTTAAAAGGCATTTAGACAGTTACATGGGTAAGATGGGTGTGGAGGGATATAGGCCAAACAAGGGCAATTGGGACTAGCTTCAGGGTTTAAAAAAATGGCAGCATGAACAAGTTGGGCTGAAGGGCCTGTTTCCATGCTGTAAACCTCTATGACTCTATGAGGAGCTAAGTGGCCCTGGCAGAACCCCAAACTGACCATTAGGCCTTCATCAGGAGGAAGAGGGGGAGGAGGAGAAGGGGGTCAAGGATACCATGGACAGGCTGTCCATACGTGTTTCATCAGAGCCTGATTGCCCTGAAATTAAAAAAACCAAATCGCCATTACGCCATATTTCCCTATTTTTCTATTCTTTCTGTTAGGGATCATCACATCAATCCTTTGGCCAAGAATCTGGAAAAAAGACTGCAACACAACCATTCCAAACAAATTTTATCCAACTGCACTTCCAATAATACATACACCAGCAAGGTGGATAGTGGGCAACCTATGGATGTGGAATATCTACACTTCCAGAAGGCATTTGACAAGGTGCCGCATAAAAGACTGATCCAGAAGGTGAGATCACAGGGGATTGGGGGTAGAGTACTAGATTGGATTGAGGATTGGCTGACTGACAGAAAGCAGAGGGTCGGGATCCATGGGTCCTTCTCTAGCTGGCGAAATGTAACTAGCGGGGTGCCGCAGGGGTCAGTCCTTGGACCTTAACTGTTTACAATCTATACAAATGATCTGCAAGCAGGGACAGAGTAGAAAACATAGCAACATTTGTGGATGATACTAAAATAGGTGGGAAAGCAGGTACTGAAGAGGATATAAAGATTCTACAGATGGAGAGAGATAGGCTCAGAGAATGGGCCAAAATTTGGCAGATGCAGTTTAATGTGGATAAGTGTGAGGTATCCATTTTGGCAAAAAAAATGGAAAAGCAAATTATTACCTAAATGGAAAACAGATTCAAAATGCGTCAGGGCAGAGGGATCTGAGTGGCTGTGTTCATGAATCGCAGAAAGTTGGTATGCAGGTGCAGCATGTAATAAAAAAGACAAATGGGAATGTTGGCATTTATTGCAATAGGACTGGAGTATTAGTGTAGAGACGTGTTGTTGCAATTGTATAGGGTGTTGGTGAGACCACATCTGGAGTATTGTGTCCAGTTTTGGTCTCCTTACTTGAGGAAGGATGCGGTGGCATTGGAGGCAGTTCAGAGGAGATTCACCGGATTGATACCGGGGATGAAGGGGTTGACGTTTGAGGAGGGATTAAACAATTTGGGCTTGTACTCACTGGAGTTTAGAAGAATGAGAGGGGATCTGATTGAGGTATATAAAATTTTAAAAGGGATTGATAGAGTAAATGTGGACCAAATGTTTCCTCTTATGGGTCTATCTCGAACAAGAGGTCACAGGTATAGGTTGCGAGGTGGTCGAGTTTAAAACTGAGATGTGGAGGAACCACTTCTCACAGAGGGTGGTGAATTTGTGGAACTCGCTGCCCAATGCGCAGTGGAGTCTAAATCGTTGAATGGTTTCAAGAAGGGGATAGATATATTTCTAATAAAAACAAAGGAAAGAGGGACATGGGGAACAGGTGGGGAGGTGGATTTGAGACCAGGGAGAGATCAGCCATGATCTGATCGAATGGCGGAGCAGGCTTGAAGGGCTGAATTTGCCTAATACTGTCCCTAATTCCTATGTTCCTAAAACTGAACTCAGTAAGTCAGTGACATCACAAGGTCAGAGGTGGGGATGTGCGTTAATGATTTCACAATGTTCCGCACCATTTGCGACTCCTCAGGTACTGGAGCAGTCCATTTCCAAAGGCACCAAGTCCTCCCTGGTGGGCAGGTTAAAGGTGAACCAGAGGCAGAACATTTTAACATCCCACCCAACACACAGTGGGACGCTCCAGCTAACAAATAAATCAGAGGGCACCAGGATAATTGCTTGGCTCCTTGTATCAGAGCGGAGGAAAATAAAACTTGTTGCACTCACCTTGACAGCACAGTAATCGAAAAAGCCAGTTTCTGAAAATATTGCCACCAAAATCATCTTTAAAAAAAATAAATAGCACAATGAGTGAAAGAACATTGGTTTCATCGTTTGACTTTCTATGTTATATTTTTACTCACATTTCTTACAATTTTTCTTTGAAGTGATTTTACCCCAACTCATAAAGCGCTAACCAGCAGATACTGATACAGCAAATTCCAGCGAAAAACATTCAGACAGAGAATGCTTTTCAATACACCACGCTATGAACTGTAATCTCATCTGTCCAATTTTATTAACTAATAATAGTTCATACGTCGTGTTTGAATCAGATGGGCGAAGTGACCTGCACGGCGTTCCATCTTGATATGAAATCCAGAAATCACACTATTCTCGCTGCACTGATATGAAATTACTTTGGCCAGAGTTGGTCACTTTTGCCCTCGCCAGCTGGCTTTCTATTAGAAGGAGTGGATGCGAAATCTAGGACTGCTGAGAGAGGTTGGTGAAAAATTAAAGTCTTTTCAGTTTTAAAGGCAATGTTAACACCTTGGGTCGAATACGTGGAGGAGAGTATCCGAGGGGAGGGGGAGCCCAT
The DNA here is from genome assembly GCF_964213995.1 of Mustelus asterias. NCBI lineage: Eukaryota > Metazoa > Chordata > Chondrichthyes > Carcharhiniformes > Triakidae > Mustelus > Mustelus asterias. The sequence goes on from NC_135810.1 coordinate 109,941,225, forward strand.
CTCTATAGCGGCGGGTTTCGGGGGGGGGGGGGAAGGAGCAGCCATTTTGCTGCCTCCTGTGCGCCCACGCATCTGGGCCTTCTGAGGCGAGCAGCGGCTTTCGGGTGAGGATAGACCCCGCCCCCTCCCCCTACTGGTGGGAAACAGATTGAGGGTTTTTTTATTGTAAAGAGTGTCATAAGATTGGACATGTGACCTCGCCGAAATAACGGATCTGAAAATCTCCCGTTTTCACCCTCTTTTGGGACTTAGGATGTTTTTGGTAAGATCGCTCCCAATGTTTAAAATTATATATAAAGTAACTTCATCCAAAGGCAGTAATCATTATCTGATTTGATTTAGAGTCATCGAGTCATAGAGGTTTACAGCATGGAAACAGGCCCTTCGGCCCAACTTGTCCATGCCGCCCTTTTTTTTAAACCCCTAAGTTAATCCCAATTGCCCACATTTGGCCCATATCCCTCTATACCCATCTTATCCATGTGACTATCTAAATGCTTTTTAAAAGACAAAATTGTACCCGCCTCTACTACTATCTCTGGCAGCTTGTTCCAGACACTCACCACCCTCTGTGTGAAAAAATTGTCTCTCTGGACACTTTTGTATCTCTCCCCTCTCACCTTAAACCTATGACCTCTAGTTTTAGACTCCCCTACTTTTGGGAAAAGATATTGACTATCTAGTTGATCTGTGCCCCTCATTGTTTTTATAGGCCTCTATAAGATCACCCCTCAGCCTCCTACACTCCAGAGAAAAAAGTCCCAGTCTATCTTATAACTCAAACCATCAAGTCCCGGTAGCATCCTAGTAAATCTTTCCTACACTCTTTCTAGTTTAATAACATCCTTTCTATAATAGGGTGACCAGAACTGCACACAGTATTCCAAGTGTGGCCTTACCAATGTCTTGTACAACTTCAACAAGATGTCCCAACTCCTGTATTCAATGTTCTGACTGATGAAACCAAGCAAGCATTTGATTTATTATTGTCACATGTATTAACATACAGTGAAAAGTATTGTTTCTTGCATACTATACAGATAAAGCATACCATTCATAGAGAAGGAAAGGAGAGAGTGCAGAATGTAGTGTTACAGTCATAGCTAGGGTGTAGGGAAAGATCAACTTAATGCAAGGTAGGTCCATTCAAAGGTCTGATGGCAGCAGGAGGAAGCTGTTCTTGAGTCAGTTGGTATGTGACCTTTGTATATTTTTCCTGATGGAAGAAGGTGGAAGAGAGAATGTCCGGGGTACGTAGGGTCCTTAATTATGCTAGCTGCTTTGCTGAGGCAGCAGGAAGTGTAGACAGAGTCAATGGATGGGAGGCTGGCTTGCATGATGGATTGGGCTATATTCATGACCTTTTGTAGTTTCTTGCAGTCTTGGACAGAGCAGGAGCCATACCAAGCTGTGATACAACCAGAAAGAATGTTTTCTATGGTATATCTGTAAAAGTTGGTGAGAGTTGTAGCTGACATGCCAAATTTCCTTAGTCTTCTGAGAAAGTAGAGACATTGGTGGGCTTTCTTAACTGTAGTGTTGGCATGGGGGAACCGGGACAGGTTGTTGGTGATCTGAACACCGGAAAACGTGAAGCTCTCGAACCTTTCTACTTCGTCCCCGTTGATGTAGACAAGGGCATGTACTCCTTTACGCTTCCTGAAGTCGATGACAATCTCTTTTGTTTTGTTGACATTCAGGGAGAGATTATTGTCAGTGCACCAGTTCACCAGATTCTCTATCTCATTTCTGTACTCTGTCTCGTCATTGTTTGAGATCCAATCCACTAAGGTGGTGTCGTCAGCAAACTTGAAAATCGAATTGGAGGGGAATTTGGCCACACAGTCATAGGTTTATAAGGAGTATAGTAGGGGGCTGAGAACACAGCCTTGTGGGGCACCGGTGTTGAGGATGACCGTGGAGGAGGTGTTGTTGCCTATCCTTACTGATTGTGGTCTGTGAGTTAGGAAGTTCAGGATTCAGTCGCAGAGGGAGGTGCCGAGGCCCAGGCCATGTGGAGTTAACCTTTAGGTTATGTTCAATAGTATGTTTAATCTTTCTTTTTCCCTTACATATCTAGGCTCCCTATGTTAGCATCAGCTGTGGTTAACTTTTCATAGGCAGTCCCACCTCTCAGTCAGAAAAGTCGTCGGCTCAAGACCCATGCCTGAGACTTTAGTGCATTATTGAGGGGTCACTGCTCTGTTGAAAAACTGAGACGTTAAACCTTAGTTTCAAATGTACTAAACTACAAAGCTGAACAAAATAAATCATTTTATTAAGAGCTCCCGTCTCACAGAGGAGGTTTCATAATACACTTCCAACAACCTGCTCTGAAAACTCTGCTCACATTAACGCAGCTGATACAATTCACAGCATTCTGAAATAATCAACAACATTCCAAATAAAACAATACACCACATTCTAAAAAAAAGTCAATTTGCCCGAAGTCCCAATGCTAATGGATCCTTCAAAAAAAAGCATCCAGATCCAGATTTTCAGCAAAATATTAATCAGTTCTCCTTTGATCATACACTACTGTAAACTAAGCTTCATTGAAATCTGCCCATTAGTTTTTGAGATACAGTTAAACAAACTAACCTTCAGTGGGGGAGATAAAATGGCATAGTGCTTTTCTGTCAGTGCCTGTATTAAATGAGAATTACCATAATAAAAAGAAACAGAATTTTGCTGGTTTGTTTTGCTTTTATTTTGTCTCTCCCGTGTCAAAATCTCACCACAAGTGAGACCTGATGAAAGTATTTATCTACAATGCATCGTGGTGTGTGGAGCCAGACATCTCAGGATGGTCCCGATAACAATCTCTAATGTGTGCTATTTGGCTTTTATCATCAGTAATGGGTTGCAATTGGACTGAGTCTGGCGTGAATCACCACTTTCAAGTCAGACAGTGGGAGAATCAGAGGTAAAATCATTTTCTGAAGCCAAATCAACAAGTGATCATGCACAGAAAAAGCGAAGCGAGAACTCAGTGGAGTGCGGCAAGGTGACACAGTGGTTAGCACTGCTGCCTCGCAGCGCCAGAGACTCGGGTTCAATTCCCGGCTCGGTTCACCGTCTGTGCGGAGTCTGCACGTTCTCCCCGTGTCTGCGTGGGTTTCCTCTGGGAGCTCCGGTTTTTTTCCACAGTCTGAAAGGCGTGCTGGTTTGGTTTGGTGCATTGGCCATGCTAAATTCTCCCTCAGTTCCTGAACAGGCGCCGGAGTGTGGCGACTTGGGGATTTTCACAGTAACTTCATTGCAGTGTTAATGTAGCCATAATGTGGAAATATTGGCATTGGACTGGGGTGGGCACAGTAAGAGGTCTCACAACACCGGGTTAAAGGGCTGAATGGTCTACCCATGTCCCTATTTTTCTGTTGCAACAAAGAATGGGATCACTGATGGTGGGGCATGCAGGTTTCGCAGTGAGGCACCTTAACCTCAGCTTGCAACAATGCTGGAATAATGAGCTCCACCTCTGAAAACATTATTTGGAAATTACTATTGTAAATATCCAGGAAGTGCTAATAAGGTGAGGATAGTATTTGCACAAGAATCATTTTGAATGTCAGCATAATTAATGGTATGATTTCCTGTATTGTTCCAATTAAGCTAATGGTGTTTAAAACAACAAATAATCCATTAATATGACAGCTCGCTGCAGCTTTGCAAACAGAATGGGTAATTTGATTGTGGTATTCTCTTTATACATATTGGTCCAGATTTCCAGGTTGTAATGATGGCAAAACTGTCAACGTTCACCAACGCTGCCGACTGTGAAACTGACAGCAACTTTTGACAGCTGCAAATGTGCAGTTAGACTTGGAAATCCAGATGTTGTCAATGATTCTGGGCGGCACGGTGGTTAGCACTGCTGCCTCACAGCGCCAGGGACCCGGGTTCAATTCCGGCCTCGGGTCACTGCCTTTGTGGAGTTTACACTTTCTCCCCGTATCTGCGTGGGTTTCCTCCGGGTGTTCCAGTTTCCTCCCACAGTCCAAAGATGTGCGAGTTAGGTTTTTTGGCCATGAAAAATTGCCCCTTAGTGTCAGGGGATTAGAAGAGTAAATGTGTGGGGTTGCGAGAGTGGGGGCTGGGTGGGATTGTGGTCGGTGCAGACTCGATGGGCCAAATGGCCTACTTCTGCACTGTAGGGATTCTATGATTCTCAGGGCCTAAACAGGGAGTGTTGTTGAAGTCCTTGCGATGTAAATCGATTAGAAATCACTGAATTGATGTGAACTTTGACTTTTACAATACTAATCACGAGCAAAATTCTCAAAAAAATTACACCCATTTAATTGTTTTTCTATGAATCTACTAAGGTCAGGCTAATATTCTAGGGACCCGAGTTCGAATCCTGCCATAGCACGTGTGGAATTTGAATTCAATAAAAAAATCTGAAATTAAGAATCTACTGATGACCATGAAACCATTGTTGATTGTCAGAAAAACCCATCTGGTTCACGAATGCCCTTTAAGGAAGGAAATCTGTCAATTTTACCTGGTCTGACCTACATGTGACTCCAGGGCCACAGCAATGTGGTTGAATCTCAACTGCCCTTGGGCTACTAGCCATGGGCAATAAATGCTGGCCAGCCAGCGACGCCCATGGCCCACAAATGAATAAAAAAACAACCACACTGTCCCTGAAAAAATAATTCAACACTTGTGGAATGTCAATTGCTTCCATTATGATATAAAAACCTCACGATTTTAAAATAATTAAAAATATTTTTTTAAACTCGCTGATAGTGTTTCAGCTCTTGTGCCTATCCCAGGCGTAACAACCGGTTTTTAATTCCCTGTCTGCGCAACTCGTTGCTTGGTCGTACAGAACCTAAGTATTGCTGAAAAGATTCATGTGCTGTCAAAACTTTGCATCTTGCACTCATCAGGTCAGAATGGCAGGAATATCAATGAACATATAGAGCCAGGTCCCTCTGCTCCTGCAAGCCCTTTAGAAGTGAGTCCTTTATTTTGTATTCTCTGTCTATGTTCTTCATACCAAAATGGTCCTCTCATTCCAACTTGACTATGTCCTTTTGTAATACTACACTATCCTTCTCACAGTTCACAATGCTTCCAAGATTTGTATCACCTATAAAGTTTGAAATTGTGCCCTGTACATCAAAATCTAGGTCATTACAATGAATCAAGAAGAGCAACAGTCTCACCCTCAAACTGAATGTGAAATTCTATCAAATAATGGTCACTGCTACCTCGGGGCATCTTTACTCTGAGGCCATTAATTAATCCTGCCTCATTGTACATTACCAGGTGTAGAGCTGTCAGCACCAACTCTTTGATAGAGTATCTTACCCAGGCCCCCTCACCTGCCCTATCCCCATAACCCCACACATTTCCCATGGCTAATCCACTTAACCTACACATCTTGGGACACTGAGGGAGAATTTAGCATGGCCAATCCACCTAACCTACACATTTTGGACTGTGGGAGGAAACCAGAGCACCCAGAGGAAACCCTCACAGACACAGGGAGAATGTGCAAACTCCACACAGACAGTGGCCCAAGGCTGGAATCGAACCATGGGCCCTGGCGCTGTGAGGCAGCAGTACTAACCACTGTGCCACCGTGCTGCCCTAAGAGGATTGAAACTAAAACCAGTGCTCTACAAAAGAACAACAAAGAACAAAGAAAATTACAGCACAGGAACAGGCCCTTCGGCCCTTCAAGCCTGCACTGACCATGCTGCCTGTCTGAACTAAACCCCCCCTACCCTTCCGTGGACCATATCCCTCTGTACAAAATCCTATTCATGTATTGTGAAGACGCCCCTTAGGCCTCCCCTTTGCAAAGAGCTTTCAGGAAGTCACTAGGCAGAATTTTCAATTCTGGACACTAAAGTCCAGTGTTAGGCAGGAAAGTCAGAGTGATTCCTCACTGGCTGGCGAGGTGGGCTCACTTTCTAGTTCATTAATTATGCATCCGTGAGGAAATCTAAACTTGCTTCTACGCAGGTTTCTGTCCTGTCCACAACTGACCACGTCTCAGCTCACGCGTCTCTTTACAGCACAACGTGGGCGATACTGTTTCCCAGTCCCACGTTAACTCTTACCATGCCAGTTTCCCTTATTCTGCAGACTATAACGGCAGAGTGTAATGTGATTGAGTTGAGATTCAACTAGAGGCAAGGTTAATGAAGTGACAGGTGACCAAATCTAAGGAACCACTGTATCAGGGTTTGAAATCGCCCCTATGCTTGTTGACCTACCACAGCGCCCAACCTGGCAACGCCTGTTTTAAGATTCTGCTCTTTGAGTTCAAATGAAACTCCTATTATAGAATCATCATAGAATTACTACAGTACAGAAGGAGGCCATTCAGCCCATCGAGTCCGTACCAACCATAATCCCACCCAAGCCCTATTCCCGTAACCCCACATATTTACCCTGCTAAGCACCCTGACACTAGGGTCAATTTAACATGGCCAATCAACCTAACCCGCACATCTTTGGACTGTGGGAGGAAACCGGAGCACCCGGAGGAAACCCACGCAGACACGGGGAGAATGTGCAAACTCCACACAGACAGTGCCCGAGGCCAGAAATGAACCTGGGTCTCTGGCGCTGTGAGGCAGCAGTGCTAACCACAGTCCCACACAGCCACCCAACTGTGCCACCGTGCCGTCCACTACTAATGCTCAGTATTAGCATATAATTAAACTCAATTATCGTACAACTGACACAAGACCCTTTGTAATCCACAGGGAAGGTTAAACATGAATTGCCTTGGAGAGCTGCTGTTTTGGTAGTTTTCACAAGATTGTCACAATGAACTTCAGACTTTGAAGAGTTGCGCTTGAGACGTTTGGGTGACTTTTGTATGCTCCCATATGTCAAGCATACGTTTTGCAACACCTAAGAATCCACATCTTACTACCAGAGAGTGAAACACATGAACGTGTAGACTCTGGGCTCGCTCAGCCAACGCAAATCAATTTCTTTTTGTCAGGGGTATTTTGTGCAGATGCTGGAACGTGCCGATAAACCAACAGATGGTGAGATCGAGGGTAAAAATTAAATCCTGCTCCACAGTAAAACTACTTGAAAGAGATGTATTTCTTTGAGAAAAAAAGAAACAAGAACAGTGCATGCATGAATAAAACAATTCCAGCTCCAAAGAATTTTAATTACCATTCCAAATAATAACGCCAATGTTTCGTAGTCAATCCACTCCACAACTGTGACCATGCTTGGTCTCTGCAATCAAAAGGATAAAATTCATTGTTAATCTCACGTTTCTACTTAGCAACTCATCCACTGTAGTACAAACTCCGTTTTCTTCTCCATTCACATTCTTCTCAGGTGCAATTCAACTTTCCCATTTTTCCATTATCAAAGACCAGAAACAAAGCTGTAATTTACTAATGATAGTTCAGGCGTGTCAAATAAATTATTCATGGAATGTTACTTGATGGCTCTGTTAATGTTAAAAAGTGACAAGATGGGCATTTCAACAGAAACAGGGAGGTGATGGCCTCGTAATATCATCGCTAGACTATTAATCCAGAAACTCAGGTCAAGTTCTGGGGACCCAAGTTCAAATCCCACCACAGCAGATGGTGGAATTTGAATTCAATAAAATAAATCTGGAATTAAGAGTCTACTGACGACCATGCAACTATTTTCAATGTCGGAAAAACCCATCTGGTTCACTAATGTTCATTAGGGAAGGAAATCTGCTGACCTTATCTGGTCTGGCCTCCATGTGACTCTCAACTGCCCTCCAAGGGCAACTAGGGATGGGCAATAAATGCTGGCCAGCCAGCCAGCCACGCCCATGTCCCACGAATGAATAAAGGAAATGAAATTCTTCAAAGTATAGACAGGGTTGAGTTCTCACCTTCTACGTTAATGAATCACTGGGCTGAATCGTGCGCACCTTGGCCATGGGCTTGAAAGAGGTTATGGGCAAGGGGTGATCATAAGATTTCTCAGTCGGTCTTCCCACCAGATTGCTGCTCTCCTCAACCTCGCTGCAATTTTACCCTAGGACTGGCGAGGCTTAAGCTAGCACCCCAACCCCCGCCCTTGCCCCAGTTGAAACCAGGTAAGTGGCCAATTAAGGACTACTTAAAGGCCATTTTACCCAGCCTGAATTTTCAGGCTGGAGGGAGAAGTTCGAGGATAGGAGAATAACCCAAAAGGTTAGCTGGTTCAGACCTTGGGCGGATGGGGTACACCCCCATTAACAGCCTTCTTTCAACATTGGGTGCCCCCCCACCCCAAGGGTGGTCCCTCCTCCCAACAAGGCAGACAAGGCACAGATTAAATATATTCTGCCTAAAAGCAAAGGTGGTAAATCAAAAGCCAGCAACTCATTGATAACTACAGAAATGGCTGCAAAAGGTTTGAAACTGAGTGCGCAGACGATGGACAATACAGAAAGTCAGGCAAAAGAGTTCTAAAGTATATGAAGGCAGAGGAAAATGTGGGGTTAGACGGACTAAGACAGTAGACTGGTAGCCAATATGAAAAGCTTCAACAATTGGCACAATCCATGATGGACTGGGGCGGCACGGTGGCACAGTGGTTAGCACTGCTGCCTCACAATGCCAGGGACCCAGGTTAGATTCTGGCCTTGGGCGAAGTGTCTGTGTGAAGTTTACATGTTCTCCCTGTGTTTATGTGGGTTTCCTCCGGGAGCTCAGGTTTCCTCCCGCACTCCAAAGTGCAGGTTAGGTGGATTGGCCATGCTAAATTGCCCCTTAGTGTCAGGGATATTAGCAGGGCAAATGCGTGGGGTTACGGGGATAGGGCGTGGGTGGGATTGTTGTAGGTGCAGGCTCGATGGGCCGAATGGCCTCCTCCTGCACTGGAGGGGTTCTATGACTGCCTCACAATGCACCTCTGAAAATTAACATGGACCTACATTATGTCCCTCTTTCACCGAAACAAATGCTTCTGCAAGTTCCATTAGGCATGCAAAACCATGGCTAGAAAAGATTTAAGCTAATTGAAAAAGATAAAGAAGGATTATGCAGACACGGGAGCCGGGAAGTGGTGAAGCTGAATTCAAATTGAGGTACCAAAGATGAATGGAAGATTACAGAGAATTAGGGAGCAGAAAAATAAACAAAAAATGTCCTAGCAAAAAAACAAATGTGTGGAAGTGAGTGAAGAACAAAAGCTTCAAGAGCTCCAGTTCGCCAGGGAAGGTGAGTCAGTTCAGCAAAATTATCCATGATAAAGTCAGATCACTTGAAAAATACATTTTACTAATTTGACTCTACCTATGTTAAGATGAGGGAAAGATATTGTTAAATTGATCTTATTGAAGCGTACACCTCAATAACCGACTGCGTGATAAAGTGATACATTTTTTATTTATTCGTGGGACGTGGGCATCGCTGGCTGGCCAGTATTTACTGCCTGTCGCTCGAGTGTCTCGCTAGGCCATTCCAGGAGGTAGTTGAGAGTCAATCACATTGCCGTGGCTCTGGAGTCACATGTAGGCCAGACCGGGTAAGGATGGCAGATTTCCTTCCGTCAAGGAAGGAAAGTGTACCAAATGGGTTTTTCCAACAATCGACAACGGTTTCATGGTCATCAGTCGATTCTTAATTCCCAGATATTATTTTTTATTGAATTTAAATTCTGCCATCTGCCGTGGCAGGATTCGAACCCAAGTCCCCAGAAGATTAGCTGAGTTTCTGGATTAATAGTCTAGCGACGATACCACTAGGCCATCGCCTCCCCAATGTCATCAATAAAACCACATGCTATCCCTCTCCTGGAGAAACATGAATGGTAGGACACAACATGGAGAATGGAAAATAAAAGCTTCAGAGGGTTGGGAACGAACAGCAGATTTCTTTTCAATTCAATATTAGGTTAAGCCTCAATCTCCCCAAACGCTCCAAATCCTCGCCCTCTCCCTATCTCTATAATCTCTTCCAGCCCAACAACTCTCCAACATCCCAATGCTGCCCTAATTAATGGAGAGGTGATGGCCCAGTGGTATTATCACTAGACTATTAATCCAGAAACTCAGCAAATATTTTGGGGACCCGGGTTCGAATCCCGCCACAGCAGATGGAGGAATTTGAATTCAATAAAAAATATCTGGAATTAAGAATCTACTGATGACCATTTTTGATTGTTAGAAAAACCTATCTGGTTCACTAATGTTCTTTAGGGAAGGAAATCTGCCGTCCTTACCTGGTCTGGCCTACATGTGACTCCAGAGCCACAGCAATGTGGTTGACTCTCAACTGCCCTCCCAGGGCAACTAGGGATGGGCAATAAATGCTGCCCAACCAGTGACGTCTGTGTCCTACTAATGAATTTTTTAAAAATTCAGGTCTCTCATGTACCCCTGATTTGCAGCACCTCACCAGTGGCAGCTGTGCCTCCTACTGTCTTGGTGCTAAAGTCTGGAATTTTCTTCCTACACTTCCACTTTGCTTCCACTCTCTCTTCCTTGCAAACACTTCTAAGGACCTCTCCCTTTGATTAAGCTTTTGGTCATCTGGCCTAATATCTCCTAATGAGATGTGATGCCAAATCTGGTTTGCTAATGCTCCATTGGAGAACCGTGGGATGTTTTACTATGTTTATGAAGCACTTTATGAATGCAAGTTTGGTGTTACTAGCATGATGTGGAGATGCCGGCGTTGGACTGGGGTAAGCACAGTAAGATTACTAGCATGACCAGCATTTATTACCCACGTATATCAAAACACATGCCTCCTCAAGAGTGAAATTCAATAGATAGGGTGGATAGTCAGAGGCTTTTTCCCGGGGTCGACTACAAGAGGGCACAGGTTTAAGGTGAGAGGTGGTAAGTTTAGGGGAGACGTGTGGGGAAGGTTTTTCACACAGAAGGTGCTGGGTGCCTGGAACACAATGCCAATGGAAGTGGTGGAAGCAGGCACATTAGCAACATTCAAGGTGTATCTTATAGACAAATGAACGGAGGCGCACAGAGGGATAGAAACCACGTATGGGCACAGGCTTGGTGGGCCGAAGGGCCTGTTCCTGTGCTGTATTGTTCTTTGTTCTCAATGTTTTTGGCAGTTACTACGTCACAGGTTTCTCTGGTTCAAACATATTATGAACATATGTTGTTTAAAGTGTATATAGTTATTCAGAAGCTGCTGGGAGACGTGCATTCAATGATTGTATAGCATTTTAAAAATCAGTAACTATTGTTCACAAATACCAACCACTTCAACACTGGAATTGTCCGGTGTGATACTATAGTTGTTATACTCATTGTCAAATCATGTTTTAAATCTTCATTCAAATTGCAGTGGAGAATATTAGATGAACGTTGTGATACTTGCCAACTATAAACCTAATTTCAAGGCTTGAAACATAGAAACATAGAAACTAGTAGCAGGAGTTGGCCATTCAGCCCTTCAAACTTGCTCCGCCATTCATTTTGATCATGGCTGATTATTGAATCCAATATCCTGATCCCCCCTTCCCCCCATATCCCTTAAAGGGCCTCCATCAACTGAGGAAGCCAGTTCACTCAGTTGACTTAAATGGCCAGCATGTCATTCACACATGGGGCAGCACATTGGTACAGTGGATAGCACTGCTGCCTCACAGTGCCAGGGACCCGGGTTCGATTCTGGCCTTGGGTCACTGGCTGTGTGGTGTTTGCACATTCTCCCCGTGTTTGCGTGGGTTTCCTCCGGGCCCTCTGGCTTCATCCCACAGTCCATAGATATGTGGGTTAGGTTGATTGGCCATACTAAATTAGTGCTAGGGGGATTAACAGTGTATATAAGTGGGGTATCGGAGACAGGGTCTGGGTGGTTTGCTGTCAGTGCATGGGTCAAATGGTCTCCTTTGGCACTGTAGGGATTTTATGAGATTAGCAGCGATTCCCGTTCTGACTGAGTTCAACTTGCGACAGTGTCTCCGCACCTTCCCTCCATGTGTGGAAGACAACGGCAAACCAACAGTTACAAAAACCGCCAGGAAAAATGGCCCAAGGTGAAGCATCAACAGGCAACGGGCCTGTCTTTTGGCAGCGCACACTCTCGCATAACATCATCGATCGTACTCTGGCAGATCTTTTAAACCAATCTTAATAAAAGCTGGTGAAATGTATGGGGAATGAGGAGAATACTTACGTCACCAATCACAGCCAGGGTGGCCAAGGCTGCCAGCGATCCCAACATGGCAGCCAAAGATCTATGGACAATCTGAAATCACAGCACATGCAAATAAATGCATAATTATTTAATCCAGTATAACAACAGGAAGTTTACACTTCTACAGAGCTCCTTATTTAAGGCTGGAACGAAGGTAGATATTGAAGTTGGGACGGCACGGTGGCACAGTGGTTAGCACTGCTGCCTCACAGCACCAGAGACTGGGTTCAATTCTGGCCTCGGCTCACTGTCTGTGTGGAGTTTGCACGTTCTCCCCATGTCTGTGTGGGTTTCCTCCGGGCGCTCCGATTTCCTCTCACACTCCAAAGATGTGCGGATTAGGTGGATTAGCCATGCTAAATTGATCCTAGTGTCAGGGGGATTAGCAGGGTAAATATGTGGGGTTATAGGAATAGGGTCTGAGTGGGATTGTGGTTGGTGCAGACTCAAAGGGCCGAATGGCCTCCTTCTGCACTATAGGGATTCTGTGGATTCGAAGTGTGTTTTAAATCAATGTTTCATAGACTCGGTAACTCCATTTTGATCCCTTTGGCTATTTTCTCACAGGGTTATCTTAAATAATCAAAATGACTAAATTAGCTGAGAGTTCATGAATGGGAACTTAGAGTGGAGCTGATCTTCATGTCATATTCTAAAGTCAAGACAGAATTTGGGTATCTTTAACTTCAGCAGATAATGAACCAGTCTCCTGTTATACACATCTGATTTTCATCTTCAATGTTTTTTTAATTTTTATTAGTGTCACAAGTAGGCTTACATTAACAATGCAATGAAGTTACTGTGAAAATCCCCCAGTCGCCACACTCCAGCGCCAGTTCAGGTACACTGAGGGAGAATTTGGCATGGCCAATGCACCTAACCAGCACGTCTTTCGGACTGTGGGAGGAAACCGGAGCACCCGGAGGAAACCCACATGGAGAATGTGCAGACTCCACACAGACAGTGACTCAAGCCGGGAATCGAACCCGGGTCCCTGGCACTCTGAGGCAGAAGTGTCACTGTGAAATGTAAATCAGGAGAGAGGTAAAACTTATTGTCAACTCATATGTTAACATCCAAAGGCAGAACTATCCCCAGTGTTTCTTTCTTTGATGCCTCTAACCTCAGTTCAAATAATATAGAATAGAACAAAGGGTGACTAAGTTGGTACATTACCTCTCTGTGTAGTAGATAAGAACATCTCCAGGCAGGAGAGAGTGCCGAACATAGAAGTATATCAGCATGTAGGAACCTCCAGCGTGTTTACCCTCCAGTGAGCGGTGACTCTGTTGGCTGTGGCATGTGAGCCAAATAGATTGGACTCCATGCCCAAAGACATGCCCCCATGGTTCCTTGCTATAAGCACTTGACCGATAGGTCACGCACATCTGCGATACAAGAATGCTTGCAAGCGAGATCTCAAGTTGACCGGGGTCGAAGTTGGTATATGGGAATTCCTTACTGCTGGCCAGGGTCCCTGCATACTGGCAGTCAGGAAGGGCACGGAAAAAAGCACAGGGCAAACAAAATGACCCACAGGGGGGCACGTTGGCACAGTGGTTAGCACTGCTGCCCCACAGCGCCAGGGACCCGAGCTCAATTCAGGCTTCGGGTCACTGTCTGTGTGAAGTTTACAAATTCTCCCCGTGTCTGCGTGGGTTTCCTCCGGGTGCTTCGGTTTCCTCCGACAGTCCAAAGATGTACGGGTTAGGTTGATTGGCCATGCTAAATTGACCCCAGTGTCAGGGGGATTAGCAGGGTAAATGTGTGGGGTTATGGGAATAGGGCCTGGGTGGGAATGTGGTCGGTACAGACTCGATGGGCCGTATGGCCTCCTTTTGTGCTGTCGGTTTCTAGGACCAGATGGTGAAAAAGGATGCCCACCCGGAAAAAGACACCAGTCAACTTCGGGTCCATCTGTGCCCGCTGCAGAAGGATTGGCACTCACAAATCAGGCTTTACAGCCACAACAGACTTGGCCACAGTCCATCATCTCCCAAGATTATTGGACGCCAAGAGGAGCAATTTCGGAAAACATGCTGATTGGGGACTTTTCACTAACAAGCAATTTTACGATAGTCCCATAATTAAACAGCCTGCATATTTCACAAGTTCTTCGCAAAGTTAATGGTGCTGACAGCCTGAAGGCTGAGGAAAATATACTGTCGCTCGAATATTGTCCAATTTACTATTTATTTGAAAGAATCTTCTTTCACACAGACATAATGGACTATTAAACAATCTCAAGGGTTCCACTTCTTTGCTTTAATAACCTAATCTTTATTCTGCCCTGCTCTTCAAATTGTTTTTTGTTTGACAGTTCTGACGCAGGTTCCGGACTCAAGCAATAACCCATCTTTCTCTTTCCATCTGACCTACTTCACACTTGCAGCATTCCTGGCTCTTCTCTCCCTCTTCACTTTGACTGGATGTTACCCGGTGTCACTGCGCTGAGTGAGAAAAGCCCTGGAATTAATTCTGACTGATGGGCAACCCTCCTTGGCACTCGCTCAGACCTGTTCGAATGGAGGATTTCAATATTTGAAGGGAGAATTTTTAATTGGAAAAGCAGATAGCGGCACCGTTTTCTGAATGTCTTATTCATGTTTTGTGTCAGCGTTGGCACAGGTATCAAAACATCAGTGCCAAGGGAAAATAGCACAGCGAAAACAGAGTTCAGCCTTCCAAAATAAAATGGTACATCAATAATCCAGTCATGGATCGACCAGTGAGTTATTCAAGAGGTATTAATAGAACAAAGAATATAAAGGCTATGTAGAAAGGTCAGGCGATAGAGTTTAGAATGGTCTTATTAATTGAACAGCCAGCTCCAGCACAGGATTAATAGATTGAATGGTCTGCTGCTGTTCTGCAGATGGTCTGATTCTATGAAGGCAAATCTGTCAAATGCACTGGATTAAGGCAAGCCGTGCTTGTCATCAAAGGTTTTCCTCAGAGCTGATCCGACTCTTCCCTGCTGTAGTTTCACCAGTGGAGCAGAGGAGTGAATCCCTATCTACGTGCACGGTCAGGATGTTCCATCGCTCTTCCAGTGAAACCATGTCAGCGGAGTGGGACAAAAGCAAAAAAAATGCTGGAAAATCTCAGCAAGTCTGACAGCATCTGTGCAGAAAGAGTACAACCAACATTTCGAGTTGGGTGGCACAGTGGTTAGCGCTGCTGCCCCACAGTGCCAGGGACCCGAGTTCGATTCCCGGCTTGGGTCACTGTCTGTGCGGAGTTTGCGGGTTCTCCCCGTGTCAGCGTGGGTTTCCTCCGGGTGCTCTGGTTTCCTCCCACAGTCCAAAGATGTGCGGGTTAGGTAGATTGGCCATGCTAACTTGACCCTTAGTGTCCCAGGGTGTGTATGTTAGAGGGATTAGCAGGGGAAGTATGTGGGATTTCGGGGATAGGGCCTGGGTGGGATTGTTGTCGGTGCAGACTCGATGGGCTGAATGGCCTTCTTCTGCACTGTAGGGTTTCTATGATTTCCATGATTTCTAGACGTCCCTTCGTCAGAGCCATCGAGACTCAAAACATTGGCTCTACTCTCTCTCGCTCTACTCCACAGATGCTGTCAGACCTGCTGAGATTTTCCAGCATTTTTCTGTTTTTGTTTCAGATTCCAGCATCCACAGTATTTTGCGTTTATCCCAGAGGAGTGGGAGTAACAGTTGGAGAGAAATCTGGCTGCGGCGATTGAAAAGCCTCGCCTAAATCTGGTATTTTTAAACAAACTCCACTCCATTAGTTCACAGAGAGAGCAAGTACAGGTGGGAGAGATCGAATGGCCTCATTGACTGTGTTGTAAAAATCTATGATTCTACAGCCCTGATTACACTGATTCAGACGTCACCTCCATTTTTTTTCATATCCTGGTATATACTTAAAAGGAAAAAGGGGAGATTCCTGGGAAGATCTGTTTGCTGACAGCTGGCCAGAAGAACGTCTTGGTCAGCTGCTTTTTAGTCCTGCCAGGAGGCTCGAGCCAGACACAAATAAAATGAGGAGCAAGAGTAGGCCATTCAGCCCCTCGCGCCTGCTCCAACATTCAGTAAGATGATGGCTGATCTGATTGTGGCTTCAACTCCACATTCCTGTCTACCTCAGATAACCTTTAACTCATTTGTTAGCCACGAATTTACCTACCTCTGCCCCCAAAAAATTCAATAACCCTGTCTGCCCACTGTCCAGGGAAAACCCACAACCCTCCAAGAGAGAAAAGTCCTCCTTATCTCTGTCTTTTATGGGACACTCCCTTGGCTGGAATTCCCCCGTCTGCCCGGGAATTGTCGTGAGTGGAGGGCGGATCATGCAAAGGCCCTTTGACCTTGGGCGAGATTCTCCGGTTTTGAGGCGAGCATGGCCGGAGAATCCCGCCCAATATTTTTAAATGGTGTCCCGTAGTTCTAGTGTCTCCCATAAGGGGAAATATCTTTTTAGTATCCATCCTGTCAAATCCCGCCCAGGATAAGTTCAAGGAGATCACTTCTCATTCTTCTAAATTCCAATGAATACAAGTCCAACCTGTCCAATCTTTCCTCAAAAGATAATCTTCAACCCCCCTTCTCACCTTATCCCCATCATCCTTGTTTCCCTTACTTCTTAAAAATCTGTCTATCACAGACTTAAACACACCTAATGACCCAGCCTCTACAGTCCACTGCGGTAGAGTTCCAGATTCACAGCTTTCCTTTTTTCCGAGTTATTTGTTACTTTCTCAAAGAACTCCAATGAATTCGTCAAACATGAGATATATAGGATTCTCAGGGGGTTTGACAGGGTAGATGCGGAGAGATTTTTTTCCCCTTGTGGGAGAGTCTAGGACCAGAGGGCATAATCTCAGAGTAAGTGGTCGCCCATTTCATAGAATCATAGAATCCCTACAGTGCAGAAACAGGCCATTCAGCCCATCGAGTCTGCACCAACCACAATCTCACCTAGGCCTTATCCCTGTAACCCCACATATTTACCCTGCTGATCCCCCTGACACTCAGGGGCAATTTAGCATGGCCAGCCCATCTAACCCGCACATCTTTGGAGTGTGGGAAGAAACCAGAGCACCTGGAGGAAACCCACACAGACACGGGGAGAATATGCAAACTCCTCACATACAGTGACATGAGGCCAGAATTGAACCCAGTTCCCTGGCGCTGTGAGACAGCAATGCTAACCACTTTACCACCCATTTAAGGCAGAGATGAGGAGGAATTTCTTCTCTCAGGGGGTAGTGAATCTGTGGAATTCTTTACCGCAGAGGGCTGTAGAGGCTGGGTCATTAGGTATGTCGAAGGCTGAGATAGACAGATTTTTAATTAGTAAAGGAATCAAGAATGATGGGGATATGGCAAGGAAGGAGTTGAGGATTATCAGGTCAGGTCAGTCATGATATCATTGAATGGCAGAGCGGATTTAGAAGCATAGAATCCCACAGTGCAGAAGAGGGCCACTCGGCCTATCGAGTCTGCACTGACAACAATCCCACCCTTTCCCCGTAACCCCACATATTTACCCTGCTAACCCCCCTGTCACTGAGGGACAATTTAGCATGGCCAACCCACCTAACCTGCAAATCTTTGGAGTGTGGGAAGAAACCAGAGCACCTGGAGGAAACCCACACAGAGAACATGCAAACTCCTCACATACAGTGACACGAGGCCAGAATTGAACCCAGTTCCCTGGCGCTGTGAGGCAGCAATGTCAACCACTGTGCCACCGTGCCACCCCACCGTGGGCCAAATGGCCTACCTCTGCCTACATATCTCATGGTCTTATTATTTCCCTTTCCCAAAACCATCTGCCTGATTGTACTGAGATTTCCTAAATGCCCCACTATAACTTCCTCAGTAATAGATTCCAGCATTTTCCCCATGACGGATGTTAAGCTACTGGCCTGTAGCTTCCTGCTTTCTGTCTTCCTCCTTTCTTGAATAGAGGAGTTTCATTTACTAGCTTCCAATCTGATGGGATCGTTCCAGAATCTAGGGAATTTTGGCAGCTACTTCTTTTGTGACTTTGAATGAAGTCCATCAGGACCTGGGGAGTTGTCAGCTTTTAGTTCTAATAATTTTTTCAGTACCCTTTCCTGGTGATTGTAATTGTTTTAAATTCCTCCACCCAATTTATTTCTGGGATGTTATTTGTATCCACTACAGTGGAATATCTGTTTATTTAATCCACCATCTTCTTATTTTCCATTATTAATTCCCTAGATTCACTCTTGAGAAGACCAACACTCACTTTCCTTACTCTTTTTCTTTTTAAATACCTGTACAAACTCTTAATGTTTCTAGCTATCTTTCTCTCATACTCTAATTTCCACCTCCTTATTAATCTTTTAGTCATTCTTTCCTGTTCTTTAATATTCTGTCCAGTCTTCTGACAAGCCGCTCATCTTTGCAGAAATATTCCCTTTGAGGACTTGGTCACAGCTGTAATAAGCCAGTGGGGGCTGCAGGAAACCAAGTGACCCAGTGCAGCCAGGCCGATGAAGGTTCTATCCCTGGGGAAAACACCTGATTGACAGCGGATGGGAGCCAGTAGAACAGTGGCCAAAACTGGCTTCGTGTTGGATTTCTGCTCAACCCAACCCCACAAATATGAAGAACTTTTGGATCCTCTTTGGCCCATCCACTGGCTACCACTGGCTGGTATGTGTGCAGAGCTATATTGCATTAGATTTGATTTATTATTGTCACACGTATTGGGATATAGCAAAAAGTATTGTTTCTTGCGCACTATACAGACAAAAGCAAACAGTTCATAGAGTACAAAGAGAAGGAAAGGATAGGGTGCAGAATACAGTGTTACAGTTACAGATCGGGTGAAGAGAAAGATCAGCTTAATATATAGTAGGATCATTCAAAATGATGGCAGCAGGAAAGAAGCTGTTCTTGAGTCAGTTGGTACATGATCTCAGACTCTTGGATATTTTTTCCAATGAAAGAAGGTGGAAGAGAGTATGTCCGAGGTCCTTGATTATGCTGGCTGCTTTGCCGAGGCAGCAGCAAGTGTAGATGGAGTCAATGGATGGGAGGTTGGTTTGCGTGATGGACTGGGCTACATTCACAACCCTTTGTACTTTATTGCAGTCTTGGTCAGAACAGGAGCCATACCAAGCTGTGATAAAACTGGAAAGGATGCTTTCTATGATGCATCTGTAAAGGTTGATGAGAGTCGTAGCCGGAATCGGAGCGGGCGAGGCTCACAGAACGGAATTCTCCGTTGGCCTTGGGCAGGATTTTATGAGCCTTCCTCAAGCGAGGTCTTAAGACCCCGCCCGCCATGACCATGCCAAATTTCCTTAGCCTTGTAGATGTAGGCATGATGAGCATGTGAACATGTGTCACAGCATGTTGATACCAATTTAGGTGTGAAATGAGTAGCCTATGTAACACGTTACAGATATGCCCATTCACCGGGGCAGGTCATATTATTGCATAATATGACTTCGGAAGTGGCATCCCGCAGAATGGCTCTCCCACCTGATCCTCTATCCCTGCTCACTCAAGCTTAACTCGCCGAGAAAATCTGGCTCAAACTGTTGACACACAATAAATTTCTCAGTTGCTTGTTTAATCCAGTGCATGTTAATTCTCTACGCCTCCCCTTCCTTTATTGAGAAAAACGGTATAGTGCAGCAACTATAAACATTGCCTGCTATGGGATACAAGATGCAAATGTTATTGTAAACAGCAAAAGGCACTGACATTACCATCCTAAAAAATGTTTGAGTTATGACAGCAACGCATTTATTGTTGTTAATGAGGTTATTAAGGAAGTGCGTCTGCTTTAATGCTTGAAAATATTTACAGGTGACTGCTACTGCAGTCTGGGGTAATTAAAGGAAAATGTACGCTGTCAATGTTGTGACAAATGTGCCTCGAAATTCTCTGAAAAGGCTCTGTGAGCAACATGACCAGAATCCAGAGATTCTCGCTGCTCCGTGCTATGGATTAGTGAGTAAGTGCAGGCCACAGTGTAACACTAAACCGTAATAGGCTGGCAGGTCAGCGGGTTTAATCTTCAGGTTGTATCAAGTCACTGGATTTCAGCCGATATGAAAGATAAAAGAGTGGGACTTGCATTTATGCAGGACCTTTCACGGATGTGGGGCATCTCATTGTGGTTTGCAGCCACTGAACGTGTCACCGTTTTTGCAATGTACTCCGACCAGTGACTGCTTTCACTAGTGACTGCTGCTTGAGGAATAAATATTGGTCAGGACAAGGGATGAACTCTCCTGCTCTTTTCCCAATGGTGCAATGGGATCTTTCATGTCAGCCTGAGAGAGAGCAGACAGGGCCTTTGTTTAACACTTCATCCAAAAGACGGCACCTCTGACAATGCAGCACTCCCTCAGTACCGCGGTGGCATGTCAGCCTGAATTATGTGCTCGTGTCTCTGGAGTGGAACTTGAACCCACGGCCCATCTGGTTCAGAGGTACGGGGACTACCACTGAGACAATGTTGACGCTGCAGTGTCGAGTTTGGGATGCTGCAATTGACCTTAATGGCCTTAGCTTGCAAATTGGATGGATGTCAGCCAAGGCCCCAGTCCTCAATCACTATAGAATGGACAACATAGGAACATAGAAATTAGGAGCAGGAGTAGGCAATTCATCCCTTCAAACCTGCTCTGCCATTCAAGCAGTGGTTGGCACTGCTGCCTCACAGCGCCAGGGATCCGGGTTCAATTCTCGCCTCGGGTCACTGTCTGTGTGGAGTTTGCACGTTCTCCCCGTGTCTGCATGGGTTTGCTGTGGGTGCTCCATTTTCCTCCCACAGTCCAAAGATGTGCGGGTTAGGTTGATTGGCCATGCTAAATTGACCCTTAGTGTCAGGGGGATTAACAGGGTAAATATGTGTGGTTAGGGGAATAGGACCTGGGTGGGATTGTGATTGGTGCAGACTCAATGGGCCGAATGACCTCCTTCTATACTGTAGAGATTCTGTGATTCTAAGAACATGGCTGGTCTCTTCCTGGTCTCAGATCCACCTCCCTACCTGTTCCCCATATCCCTTTATCCAATTTTTTAAATCAATAACATTGCAAGATAGATGTTAAGCTCAGGCTGGCTGTGGTAAAGATGGCAGTACTGACCTCCATAGAATCATTGAATCCCTACAGTGCAGAAGAGGCCATTCAGCCAATCAAGTCTGCACCAACATTCTGACAGAGTAACTTCCCCAGGCCCTCTTCCCTGACCTATCCCTGTAACCCTACACATTCCCCACTGCTAATCCATCTAACCTACACATCTGGGGACACTTAAGGGGCAATTTAGCAAGGCCAATCCACCCAACCTGCACATCTTTGACATTGATATCCAACAGTAAGGAAAATCAGCAGGGCTGCTGACATGTTATCAACCTATTTTACGTGATTAGACAAAGTCAAAAGTACCCCTCTGCTGTTAAACTCAACAAGAATCGGGATACAAAACTGTCCCATTTTGCACACCGTGTTCAAATTGAAATTCAGCCCTTCTGTGTGATTCTCAAAATGGTTAAAATGCCCCAACTGATTTCACTCCCAAACAAAATGTATAATTTAGTCTGACACAAACTTTGATCCATAGATGCCTTTTGCACGTGTTTACATTAACGAGCCGTCGTTAAGTTGTGGGGATTAACAGCCACAATTCTTCTCGATTGTCAAATATGTGCGAGAATTCACTGCAAGTTTCATCTTCTGATCTTGGTGTATTGAAGCCACTGACTGCTGAAGGTGGTCTAATTAGTGGTGGTGCATTAGTTGTATGGACGCCAAGCAGATGACAAGCCTTTCCTTTCACTATCAGCACATCAACTGAGACCACTTGCTTGACGTGGGCGGAATTCCTTCCCAATACTGAGAGAAAGGGTGCTTGTGCCAAACAGAAATAACTGGATTCGCAGGTGGTGGAGCTGCACTTGACTTCTGGGACCAGTGATAATAGATTGGTAACTGGGTTTGTTGGCAATATTATGTGGACACCTGGAATCAGCGCTGACTTCAATTGGTACATATCTGGCAGATTGCGGATTGCTGAATCCACGATGTCTGTTCCAAGACAGTGAATAAATCTGCATCTTTATCTTCTCAGACGCAGTCTGCGGTATGTTTCAGTAACATGCTTCAGATTGTGCTGCTCTGAGAAACCACTTCTTTGTGGGTATGTACCTATGTCACTATACTGCATCAGTGCGATTGCATTTACATGACTGGCTGCATAGGGAGCAGTGATTTTATTTCCTACATGTCACAGAATCACTGCGGCACAGAGGGAGTCCATTCAGCTCACTGAATTGATGCTGGTATACTGTGGGCACAGTGGCACAGTGGTTATCACTGCTGCCTCACAGCGCCAGGGACCCGGGTTCAAATCCAGCTTGGGTGATTCTCTGTGTGGAGCGTCTGCATGGGTTACCTCCAAGTGCTCCGGTTTCCTCCCAAGATGCCCAAAGATGTGCAGTTTGGGTGGATTGATCAGGCTAAATTGCCCCTTAGTCTCCCAAGATCATCGAATCACAGAAGCCCTACAGTGCAGAAGGAGGCCATTTGGCCCATCGAGTCTGCACCGACCACAATCCCACCCAGGCCCTATCCCCATAACCCCACTTATCCACTCTGCTGGTCCCCTTGACACAAAGGGACAATTTACTATGGCCAATCAACCTAACGTACACATCTTTGGACTGTCAGAGGAAACCGGAACACCTGGAGGAAACCCACGCAGACACGGGGAGAATGTGCAAACTCCATACCATCACCCAAGGTCGGAATTGAACCCGGGTCCCTGGCGCTGTGAGGCAGCAGTGCTAACCACTGTGCCACCATGCCGCCCAAATGCAGGTTAGGGGGATCAGCGGGATGTATATGTGAGGTTATGGGGCCTGGGTAAGATGCTCTGTCAGAGAGTCAGTGAAGACTTGATGGGCTGAATGGCCTCCTTCTGCACTGTAAGAATTCTATGATTCTTTGAATCGACAGCAAACCAACCAGTTCCATTTCCCCGCTCTAGCTCCGTAGCCCTGCCCTGATGTATTTATTTATAGCGTTTTGTTGTACTTTGATGGACAACCACCGCTATTGGGTCATTTCCACAGCTGTAATGAGCCCAATGACAGGAGCAAAAACAAAATGATACGCTCGCTCGAAACCTGCAATGAAACAAAATGTGCTGGAAATACTCAGAAGGTCCGGCAGCATCTGAGGAGTTAACAGGTGAGAGTTTAACTCATTCAAAACCCACCTGCAGACAAAGTGAAAATTGGGCCAAATGTTTCAGATCGATGACCAATATTACTAAACTAGAAAAAGTGCAGAAAAGATCTACTAGGATGCTACCGGGACTTGATGATTTGAGGCTGGATAGACTGGGACTTTTTTCCCTGAAGTGTAGGAGGCTTAGGGGTGATCTTACAGAGGTCAATAAAATAGTCATAGAATCCCTACAGTGCAGAAGGAGGCCATTCGGCCCATCGAGCCTGCACCGACAACAATTCCACCCAGGTCCTACTCCTATAACCCCACAAATTTATCCCGCTAATCCCTCTAACCTACACATTCCGGGTCACTAAGGGACAATATAGGATGGCCAATCCACCTAACCCACACATCTTTAGACTGTGGGAGGAAACCGGAGCACCCGAAGGAAACCCACACAGACATGGGGAGAATGTGCAAACTCCATACAGACAGTGATCCAAGCCGGGAATCGAACCCGGGTCCCTGGAGCTGTGAGGCAGCAGTGCTAACCATTGTGCCACCGTGCTGCCCATAATGAGGGGCATAGATAGGGTAGATAGTCAACATCTTTTCCCAAAGGTAGGGGAGTTTAAAACTAGAGGCCATAGATTTAAGGTACGAGGGGAGAGATACAGAAGGGTCCAGGGGGCAATTTTTTCACACAGATGGTGGAGTGTCTGAAACGAGTTGCCAGAGGTAGTAATAGAGGCAGGTACAATTCTGTCTTTTAATAAGCATTTAGACAGTTACATGGGTAAGATGGGTATCGAGGGATATGGGCCAAATGCGGACAATTGGGACTAGCTTAGTGGTAAAAACTGGGCGGCATGGACAAGTTGGGCCGAAGGGCCTGTTTCCATACCGTAAACCTCTATGACCTCCCATCAGGACTGGGATAAGGTGGAGTTGTAACAGTTTATATGCAAGCGCAGAGCCAGGGAAAAGGAGAGGCAGAGGAGGGAAAAAGAAAAGGAAGGTCAGTGACAGGGCGGAGGGCAGGAGTGATTTAATTCCAAAAGGGGCTGATGGTGCAAGGCTAAAGTGGGGGGGATGGGGTGATGGGAGAAGGTGTGCCCACCCACACTGGAGTCCACAAGCAACTCCTCACAGGTTTGCTCGTTGTGCTCCTGGTACAGCAAGCCCCTCGCCCACCACTGGATCAATACCAGTGCCGGTGGGATCAAGCCCTAGTTGCCCACTTTAGGGCATCAACTAGTGATAGGCAGGAAGGCAATCCACAACTTAATGGGGTAGAGGTTGAAAGTACCTACCTGCCACCCTCCTGCCCCATTAAATGCCCGCCAAACCTGGTACACAGGGGAGCAGTAAATTCCACCCAGGATCACGAACTAATTCAATGGGGAATTGAGGAGAAACCTCTTCACATGGAGTTGTTAGAATGTGTCACAAGAAGGGGTGGAACCGAATAGCACAGGAGAATTTGACTGGAAGCTGGATGAGCCCATGTTAGGCAGGTCAAATGGGATGAAGGAGTGCAATATGAAGGGAAAGACTCTTAGTACGGTAGAGGATCAGAAGGACCTTGGGGTCTGGGTCCATAGGACTCTAAAATTGGCCCAGGAGGTGGAGGAGATGGTTAAGAAGGCATATGGTGTGCTGGCCTTTATCAATCGAGGGATTGAGTTTAGGAGTCCGGGGATAATGATGCAGCGATATAAGACCCTCGTCAGACCCCACTTGGAGTACTGTGCTCAGTTCTGGTGGCCTCATTACAGGAAGGATGTGGAAAAGATCTATGTTCTATGTTCTATAGTGTAGATTAGAGGGGCTTTAGATTGGTACCACTGGTCGGCGCAACATCGAGGGCCGAAGGGCCTGTACTGCGCTGTAATGTTCTAAGATTGAAAGGGTGCAGAGGAGATTTACAAGGATGTTGCCTGGATTGAGTGGCATGCCTTATGAGGATAGGCTGAGGGAGCTCGGTCTTTTCTCCTTGGAGAGACGTAGGATGAGAGGAGACCTAATAGAGGTATATAAGATGTTGAGAGGCATAGATCGGGTGGACTCTCAGAGGCTTTTTCCCAGGGTGGAAATGGCTGCTACGAGAGGACACGGGTTTAAGGTGCTGGGGGGTAGGTACAGTGGAAATGTTAGGGGGAAGTTTTTCACACAGAGGGTGGTGGGCGAGTGGAATCGGCTGCCGTCAGTGGTGGTGGAGGCAAACTCAATGGGGTCTTTTAAGAGACTCCTGGATGAGTACATGGGACTTAATAGGATGGAGGGTTATAGGTAGGCCTAAAAGGTAGGGATATGTTCGGCACAACTTGTGGGGCCGAAGAGCCTGTTTTGTGCTGTAGTTTTTCTATGTTTCTATGTTAGAAATGACAATTTACGAGGGGACATAGCTTTAAGGTAAAAAGGGGAAAGTTTAAAGGAGATGTGAGAGGGAGGTTTTTTACACAGAGGATGGTAAGTGCCTGGAATGCGCTGCCAGAGGAGGTGGTAGAAGCAGATACCGTCGCAATGTTTAAGAGGCATCTTGACAGATATAGGTAGATGCCGGCATCTCCACATCATGACTACTATCGACGCCGCAAACTGCCGGCTCCAAGTGGAGAGGATCTCCAAGAAGATCGCGCATATCGACACAGACATCAAGTTTCTACAAATATGCAAGAAAGCAGACAAGATACCGAAAGGACTAGGGATCACGAACCCACTCAGGTCAACCTTTAACACAGACTACGCTGAGAGACTTTGCCGTCGCACCTCTCTCACACTCCTCAAACACCTCATACACCAACTCTACAGCAAACGCCGCAGCCTGGAAACCAGCATCTCCACATCAGGTATATGAATAGGCAGGGAATAGAGGGATACGGACCGCATAGAGACAAAAGGTCTTCAGTTTGGAAAGGCGTCATGTGTCAGCACAGGCTTGATGTGCCAAAGGGCCTGTTCATGTGCTGTACTGTTCTTTGTTCTTTGTTGAGCACATGAGAGAGAAGGGAATAGAGATTTATGCCGACAGGCTCAAATAAAAGGTGGTGAGAGGAGGAATGTTTGTCCAGTTGAGCTGAATGGCCTGCTTCTGTGCCCTAAATTCAAAGTAACAAAAGTGGTCAGGTGCAGTCCTTCCCTCTGCAATTCTCCCATCTAGCATTCCTCCATTACCAATTAATTGATCCAAGTCAAAATATGGTGATGCCAGAACTCAAAACAAAAAATATTTCCACAACTGACAAGCCAGTAGAAATGAGAAAAACAACCTTCAAATCCAACTACTGTCCTTTTAACCCGCTCCTGTATCCAGTGTAGGATTCAGAAACAATGCAGGTCTGATATTCCCAGTGAGAAATATCAGGAAGCTAGAATTATTATCGACACATTATTGTGGTGATGTAAAGTTTCTGGGGCAATTATCTGGCCCTGTGCGCCCAAGCGCAAGTCACATTATGGCCAGAGAATCACAAGAGAAGGGGCCAAACAGGGGCGATTCTCCCGAAAGGGCTGAGAAGGGGAGAAAACTGGTCTTGGTCACGACTGTTTTTTCTGTTCAGCTTCTCACCCGGATCTCCGCACTCTGTGCAATGCAGAGGTCACAATCGTGAATATCATTAAAAACCCAAGGGGGGCGGGGTCTATTCACGCCAGAGTTTGACAGCTTCGGAATTCTGCGCATGCGCAGTGGTCCTGATCTGTCGGTCTCCCTGTTTGCTGGCCAGCTCGATGGCTGGCCAGCCCGGGACCCCCGCTGTGCTACCCCTCCAGCGCCACACCCTCCTACCCCCCCCCCCACAACAGCCCAATCGCAGCCCCGACGACAATTCCTGGGTCAGCCCTGACCGTTCCCCCATCCCCCGTCCTCGAGCGCCCCGATGTCCAGCCCACCGCCCCCCCCCCCCTCAGCAGTGGCGATTCCCTTCCCACCTTGCTGACCACCCCAGCAGACCAATTCCCCCCCACCCAGAGGCAGACCCCCCCAGCAGACCACCACCACCCCCCCCCCCAGCCTGCCCCAATTGCTGGCCTTCCTTCAGCCCAGACCAATCCCGATGCAGAGTGGCAGTGGGACCCCCCACCCCCACCAATCGCCCCCTAGGCCCTGCACATAATAGGCTCCGCCCCTTTGGCACTGCCTCATGCCCGGTGGGCAGTGCCAAGGTGCCCCCTGGGCACGGACATTTTGCCTCTTGGGCACTGCCAGGGTGCCCATGCCCAGGGGACACCACCCCCTCGCCGCCCGACCCTTGGGGGGCCCTGACTGCCGCCCCTTCACTCCAGCAGGGTCTCCCGCTAGTTGCCCGAACGTGAGGAGCTACACTAATCCACGCCGGAATGAAGTACTCCTGGCGGGGTGGGAGATGCCATCGGGCCCGGCAAGTTCCGTGCTGAGCCCCATAATGACATTTAAACTACATTTAAAATATATTTAAAACAGATTAAAATCACTTACCTCCCTTCCCGCCGGTTTCCAGTGAGGTCCCGACTGCATCTGTTCCCTGGCTCTGGGAGACGGGCATGTGTCGGGAACGCATGCGCGAATCACGCGAAATGGCCGATACGCAATTCTACCGACCGGACCCACCAGAAGATTTGCGGGGTCATAGTGGGAGAATAGCCCCCATGATTTGCACTGGGGAAAAACCCTTTTGGGATTCTACCCCCCCCCCACCCCCTCCCCCACCCCCCCCACCCCCCCTCCCCCACCCCCCCCACCCCCCCCCCCACCTCCCCCCCCACACCCCCCCCTCCCCTGCCTCCCCCCCCCCCCCCCCCCCCCCCCCCCCCACCCACCCAGCCTTCAACTTTACTTTGAGATCGAGGCACCCTTTAAAAAAGACGCCCGATCTCTGAGGGGCCGTTCTTGCTGGTGGGAACCTCCCCCCCATCTCCAAAGAAATGACTAGAACATAGAACATAGAACATAGAACATTACAGCGCAGAACAGGCCCTTCGGCCCACGATGTTGCACCGACCAGTTAAAAAAAAAACTGTGACCCTCCAACCTAAACCAATTTCTTTTCGTCCATGAACCTATCTACGGATCTCTTAAACGCCCCCAAACTAGGCGCATTTACAACTGATGCTGGCAGGGCATTCCAATCCCTCACCACCCTCTGGGTAAAGAACCTACCCCTGACATCGGTTCTATAACTACCCCCCCTCAATTTAAAGCCATGCCCCCTCGTGCTGGATTTCTCCATCAGAGGAAAAAGGCTATCACTATCCACCCTATCTAAACCTCTAATCATCTTATATGTTTCAATAAGATCCCCTCTTAGCCGCCGCCTTTCCAGCGAAAACAATCCCAAATCCCTCAGCCTCTCCTCATAGGATTTCCCCTCCATACCAGGCAACATCCTGGTAAACCTCCTCTGCACCCTCTCCAAAGCCTCCACATCCTTCCTGTAATGTGGGGACCAGAACTGCACACAGTACTCCAAGTGCGGCCGCACCAGAGTTGTGTACAGTTGCAACATAACGCTACGACTCCTAAATTCAATCCCCCTACCAATAAACGCCAAGACACCATATGCCTTCTTAACAACCTTATCTACTTGATTCCCAACTTTCAGGGATCTATGCACCCATACACCTAGATCCCTCTGCTCCTCCACACTATTCAAAGTCCTCCCGTTAGCCCTATACTCAACACATCTGTTATTCCTACCAAAGTGAATTACCTCACACTTCTCCGCATTAAACTCCATCCGCCACCTCTCGGCCCAACTTTGCAACCTGTCTAAGTCTTCCTGCAAACTACGACACCCTTCCTCACTGTCTACCACACCACCGACTTTGGTGTCATCAGCAAATTTGCTAATCCACCCAACTATACCCTCATCCAGATCATTAATAAATATTACAAACAGCAGTGGCCCCAAAACAGATCCCTGAGGTACACCACTTGTAACCGCACTCCATGATGAATATTTACTATCAACCACCACCCTCTGTTTCCTATCCGCTAGCCAATTCCTGATCCAATTTCCTAGATCACCCCCAATCCCATACATCTGCATTTTCTGCAGAAGCCTACCATGGTGAACCTTATCAAACGCCTTACTAAAATCCATATATACCACGTCCACTGCCTTGCCCCCATCCACCTCCTTGGTCACTTTCTCAAAAAACTCAATAAGGTTAGTAAGGCACGACCTACCTGCCACAAAACCATGCTGACTATCACCTATCAATTCATTACTCTCCAAATAACTATAAATCCTATCCCTTATAATTTTTTCCAACATCTTGCCGACAACAGAAGTGAGACTCACCGGTCTATAATTCCCGGGGAAGTCTCTGTTCCCCTTCTTAAACAATGGGACAACATTCGCTAACCTCCAATCTTCTGGTACTATACCAGAGGCCAACGACGACCTGAAGATCAGAGCCAGAGGCTCTGCAATCACTTCTCTTGCCTCCCAGAGAATCCTTGGATAAATCCCATCCGGACCAGGGGATTTATCTATTTTCAGACCCTCCAGAAGATCCTGCACATCCTCCTTATCAACTGTAATACTGTCTATTCTACTCCCCTGCAACCCAGTGTCCTCCTCAGCTATATTCATGTCCCCTTGCGTGAACACCGAAGAGAAATATTGGTTCAATGCTTCACCAATCTCCTCCGGTTCCACACATAACTTCCCTCTGCCATCTATAACTGGCCCTAAACTTGCCCTAACCAACCTTCTGTTCTTGACATACCTATAGAACGCCTTAGGATTCTCTTTAACCCTATCCGCCAAAGTCTTCTCATGTCCCCTTTTAGCCCTTCTAAGCTCGCTCTTCAACTCCCTCTTAGCCAATCTAAAGCTTTCTAGTGCACTACCCGAGTGCTCACGTCTCATCCGAACATAAGCCTCCTTTTTCTTTTTAACCAACAAAGAAACTTTTTTGGTGCACCACGGTTCCCTAGCCCTACCAATTCCTCCTTGCCTGACAGGGACATACCTATCACAGACTCGCAGTAGCTGCTCCTTGAAAAAACTCCACATGTCGGACGTTCCCAGTCCCTGTAATCTCCTAGTCCAACCTATGTTTCCTAATTCTCTCCTAATAGCCTCATAATTACCCTTCCCCCAGCTAAAACCACTGGCCCGAGGTTCATGCCTATCCCTTTCCATCACTAAGGTGAACGTAACCGAATTGTGGTCACTATCACCAAAATGCACACCAACTTCCAAGTCTAGCACCTGGTCTGGCTCATTTCCCAGCACCAGATCCAATATAGCCTCACCTCTAGTTGGGTGACCTGCGATCTGGATTGTGCCAACCCACCCGGCAGAACTCTCACCGCTTTACCCGCCGGAGATGACTTTCAGTCATTTTTTTGGGAGAATTCCACACTCTGTCTCTTTACAGCAAGATCATCAAAGATGTGCGGGTTAGGTGGATTGGCCATGTTAACAAATTGCCCTTTAATGTCAGGGGGATTCACAGGGTAAATACATGCAGTTATAGGGATAGGGCTAGGGTGGGATTGTTGTCAGTGCAGGCTTGATGGGCTGAATGGCCTCCTTCTGCACTATAGGAATTTTATGATTCTATGACCTTTCTGCACCGACCTAAGCAGCCAATGAAAATGATAATGCACATCAAGGGCAGGGAATCAGTGTGTACATTCTTTACCCGGGCAGCACCCGAATAAGTTTAAGTTTATTTATTAGTGTCACAAGTCGGCTTACATTAACACTGCAATGAAGTTACTGTAAAAATCCCAAGTCGTCACACTCCATCCGGGTACACTGCGGGAGAATTTAGCATAGCACACATTAATCAGCTTCAAAAACTGTCCGCCAACGCCTCTACTTTCTCAGAAGAATAAGGAAATTTGGAATGTCCACTACGACTCTCGCCAACTTTTATTAATGCACCATAGAAAGCATCCTTTCCAGAAGTAGAACAACTTGGTAAGGCTCCTACTCTGACCAAAACCGCAAAGAACTACGAAAGGTCATGAATGTAGCCCAGTCCATCACGCAAACCAGCCTCCCATCCATTGACTCTGTCTACACTTCCTGCTGCCTCGGAAAAGCAGCCAGCATAATTAAGGACCTCACGCACCCCGGTCACATTCTCTCTTCCACCTTCTTCCTTCGGGAAAAAGATACAAAAGTCTGAGGTCACGTACCAACCGACTCAAGAACAGCTTCTTCTCTGCTGCCATCAGACTTTTGAATGGACTTACCTCGCACTAAGTTGATCTTTCTCTACACCCTAGCTATGACTGTAACAGCACATTCTGCACTCTCTCATTTCCTTCTCTATGAACGGTATGTTTTTGTTTGTATAGCACGCAAGAAACAATACTTTTCACTGTATTTTAATACAGTGGAACCCCGATTTTACGCACCCTGATTTAGCACAAAATCGGATATGACGCGATCACGCGACGGAACCTTTTTTTTTGCTATTTTCGGTTTAGTGAATTAGCGCGACCCCAATAACATTCGCGATAACATGTTACGGACCCCAACCATCGCGTTAAAACGGGGCTCCACTGTACATGTGACAATAATAAATCAAATCAAATCAAAATGGCCCTTCGATGTCCATGCTCACACACATTTGAAAAGCAGTTACTTGGCTGTGGTCTCAGAGGCCTGTTCAGGAAACTTGTGAGTTGCACCGCTCACCCCACCCCCCCACCCCCCCTCCCCAACCCCGCTCCCCCACCCTCATCACCTTCAAAAAGACAACAGCGACTGAGAGAAAACTGGGAAGAACAATTCGGTTTGCACACTGTCAGGCACGATACTGGTACTAACTTTGATGGCTATTATTTTGCTTAGAACGGAGGCTGCATTCCAATCGAGGAATGAAACATGTTTTCTTCCCAGTCACCAAACTGAGAGGCTTTGAAAGTTGACTCAGCGTAGTTCCTTTAAATTCCTCAAAGGTCCACTCGTTACTCGAAAGGCGATAGGCCGGGATATATTTGTGCTTTGTAACCATGCCAGCACCAATGAGGTAGTCTTTGTTAGACACATGCTGCTAAATCATTGCCACGTCAAAATATCATCACGGAGTCACGAAGAAGGGAGAGCATAGGGCGACTCCTATTTGGCTGCCTTGTACTCCCTCTCAGAGCAAAGTGAAGTGTGTACGAACAGATCATCAGAGGCAGTAATACAAAACGAGAGCCGTATTAAACGTGAAATAGGCTGAGAAATGAACTGAATCCACTTCACACACAGAGCCAGAAGAGAGACACCACAGGAGCAGCCAAATAATGATGGTGCTCAGTTAGCTGCTGTTTGTCCTCATTACAAATAGTCATCCTTCAGAGATCCAGGCTCTGATCTTCTGTAACTCTTACACATACTGCTCACATATTACATAGTAAGTAGTCTCACAACACCAGGTTAAAGTCCAACAGGTTTATTTGGTAGCACGAGCTTTCAGAGCGTTGCCCCTTCATCACCTGATGAAGGGGCAACGCTCCGAAAGATCGTGCTACCAAATAAACCTTTTGTACTTTAACCTGGTGTTGTGAGAATACTTACTCTGCCTATCCCAGTCCAACGCCGGCGACTCCACATCATCACATATTACATGGAACTCACGGCACAGCAGCGAGCTATTTGCCCCAACCACACTATTCCAAGGCCCCACACAAGCCTCCTCTCACCCTTCTGCATCTAAACTCATCGGGCTAAAGTTCTATTCCTATCTCTTCCCTCCATTCATCAGTGGTTAGCACTGCTGCCTCACGGCGCCAGGGACCCGGGTTCAATTCCGGCCTCGGGTCACTGTCTGTGTGGAGTTTCCACGTTCTCCCCGAGTCTGCGTGGGTTTTGTCCGGGCGTTCCGGTTTCCTCCCACAGTCCAAAGATGTGTGGTTGATTGGCCATGCTAAATTGACCCCAGTGTCAGGGGATTAGCAGGGTGAATAGCAGGGCCTCGGTGGTATTGTGGTTGGTGCAGACTCGATGGGCTGAATGGCCTCCTTCTGCACTGTAGAGATTCTATAAAACTTCCCCTGAGATGCATCTATTCCAAATGCTTCATTCAGGGAATTCCGCATTCTAACCAGGAGCTGGGACTCAGGTTCGGACACTGAGGTAGCCAATCTGAAGCAGGACATGTAAATGCTTCCTCACAACAAAGGTGTACTTTTTAATTTTCTTCTAACTTAAGAGTTAGGCTTAAATAAATAGAAGCAGAAACTGCTGCAAATATTCAGGTAGAAAGATGGGAACACAGCAGCAATGTGACCAGATTTGTAATCCATGGGCCTGGACTAATGCTCTGGAGACAAGTCTTCACATCCCGCCACAGCAGCTGGGCACGGATGTGCAATAAAACCTCAGTCTCATTAACAACGATCGTGAAACTACCAGACTGTCGCAAAAACCCATCTGATTCGCTAATGTCCTTCAGGGAAGGAAATCTGCCACCCTTATCAGATCTGGTCTACGTGTGACACCAGATCCAGACCCATCGCTTAACTCCCCTCTGAGTGTTGAAACCAGCAAGCGATGGAAGGTGGCAGGGGTGGGGGAGGGTAGTGTTGGGGGAGGGAGGGTAATTGGTCAAGAGGACGTGGGATGAAGATCTCCCTGCCTTCCCGCCTCCCTCCAATTATATTCAGGTGGAAAGCCTTGTGGGTGGTTTTCCCGCCCAGTGGTCTGTTGAGGTGCAGTTAGGTGGCACGGTGGCACAGTGGTCAGCACTGCTGCCTCACAGCGCCAGGGACCCAGGCTCAATTCCCGGCTTGGGTCACTGTCTGTGCAGTCTGCGCATTCTCCCCGTGTCTTCTGCTGCTCAGTCGGAAGAACAGCCCTTAATCGCTGTCAGTCGGTCCCATCAGCCTTCTTGCAGCCCCTGCAGCTCCAGAACCCAGTAGTGGGTGGACAAGTCTATTGGCATGAAAATTCTCACCTTGGTTTCCCCCCCTGCCGATTCTATTTCCCCAAGCTCATCCAACCCTCCCAGCTCCTACCCTTCATTTCACGATGTATGATGCACTATACTTCAGTCTCCACCATTCCATCATGGCTGACAAAACCTCCAACCATTTGACCCGTGGGCTCTGGATTTCCCTTCTAGTTGTCACACCTGTCCCTAGCTTTAATGCACTCCTCCAGCCATGCCTTTGCGAGCTCCCTTTCCTTACCTCAATTTCCCCTTCACGTTGGATTCTTTCCCGCAGTTGATAGTGAGCTGCTCAATGAGCTATGCAAGGTTAAGGATGCTAAGTTATTATTATTATAAGTTGCCTCTGAATCACCTCCAACATGTTTACATCCTTTCTTAAATAAAGAAACCAAAATGGCATATCAAGATGCCCTAATAACTGACGTATAACTGAAGCGGCACGGTGGCACAGTTATTATTCCTGTCATAGCTATCAGGTGGTGATAGAAACCACTCAAAAATGTTTTAAAGTGTATTTCTTCATGTCACAAGTAGGTTTACTTTACACTGCGATGAAGTTACTGTGAAAATCCCCTAGTCGCCACACTCCGGCACCTGTTCGGGTGCACTGAGGGAGAATTTAGCACGGCCAATGCATTTAAACAGCACATCTTTTGGACTGTGGGAGTGTGGTGAACCATAGTTGGTTACCACTATGAGTGCTGAGCCATGGATGGTCAGCACTATGGGTGTTTGTAGATATGTTACTGTAGTTACTGTTGGTGTTAGGGTTGGGCTGTTCTACCTGTTGATATTGTTCTGTGGTACACTCCAGTTGGCTCCGCCTAACAGGGGAAGTATAAAGGTCACTGCACTGCCTGGTGACCCTTTAGTCTGGGATTGTATTGTATATAGTGTGCTCCATTCTTGTCAGTAATAAAAGCCTTTATTTCCCGGGTACAATCTAGCCTCCCGAGTGATTTAATCGCGCATCAGGGAGGAAACCGGAGCACCCAGAGGAAACCCACGCAGACATGGGGAGAATGTGCACATTCCACACATATAATGACCCAAGCCGTGAATCGAACCCAGGTCCCTGGCGCTGTGAGGCAGCAGTGCTAACCAATGTGCCACCGTGCCACCCATGGCCCTCCCATGACTCTCCCCTTAATTTTTCCATCCACTCGCAAACCACACTCAATATGGCCTAGGTCAGAAACAGAGCAGGAATCGAGCCAGTAATCATCCGACCTCCTCGAGGCTTTGAGACTCAACAACCAACTCAGTGCCAGCTATTTAAAAATAATGAAAACTTTGGCCAAGACGCAGTTCAACATTTCGATTATTAGCTCTCACTGTTGCATTAGACTTGTTAAAAACCCATTTCTTTCGATCCACAATACGTACTGCCCTCAAGTGGTCAACTGTTCCACCTACCAAACCATTAAACATGTTATCTGCAATGAAACAGCGTTAATGTGGGCTCAGGTAATGGGTGGTGAGTGCACTAAATTGAACATACACGCATTAATGTTTACATAATGCTTGAGGCAGCCAGAATTGTGGGTTGGTGCATGTGATTGTGCAATTAATCCCTATAGCAACAGTGACCCACGGCCCTTGCATTCAGCTGGAGATGAAATAGACAGGAATGAAAACAGATTTCGCACTGAGCTTTACTGAAACATATTGGATGTGTTTCATTGGAACAGCAGAAGATACTTTAAATTCACTGTCTTGTCAGTATGATTAAATGGAAGATGCATGCTGAGACCAGACTGTACAGCAAAATAAAGCACCAGGAGCTGCTGATTGCCCAACTGACAAGTGCAGGAGAAAAGCCTGCTTATCAATGTTGTGTTTTAAGTGACTACAAGTCCTGATTTTTGTTCTACTTTTGCGTCGCCACATTACCAGTGGAAGCTTTGGAGAGAGTGTAAAGAAGGTTCACCAGGATGTTGCCTGGTCTCGAGGATGTTGGCTATGAGGGGAGGTTGAATAAACTAGGATCGTTTTCAATGGGAAGATGGAGGCTGAGGGGAGAGGGGCATAGATAAGGTAGTCAACATTTTTTCTCAAAGGTGGGGGGGGTCTAAAACTAGAGGGCATAGGTTTAAGGTGAGAGGGGAGAGATACAAAAGGGTCCAGAGGGGCAATTTTTTCACACAGAGGGTGGTGAGTGTCTGGAACAAGCTGCCAGAGGTAGTAGTAAAGATGGGTGCCAGTTTGCCTTTTAAAAAGTATTTAGACCGTAACATGGGTAAGATGGGTACAGAGGGAAATGTGCCAAACGTGGGCAATTGGGACTAGCTTAGTGGTTAAAAAAAAAGGGGCAGCATGGACAAGTTGGACCAAAGGGCCTGTTTCCATGCTGTAAACCTCTCTGACTCTGAGACCTGATAGGGGTCCTCAAAATTATGAGAGGAATAGACGGGGTGGATAGTCAGAGGCTTTTTCAAAGTGTGGAAGTGTCAATTACAAGGGGCACAGGTTCAAGGTGCGAGGGGGAAAGTTTAAGGGAGATGGGTGGGGAAAGTTTTTCACACAGAGAGTGGTGGGTGCCTGGAACGCGCTGCCGGAGGAGATGATGGAAGCAGGCACATTAGAAACATTTAAGAGGCATCTGGATGGGTATATGAATTTTTGTTTGTTGTTCGTCCATCGTCGTCAATGAGGACCTCGACACCATTAGTCATTATGAGGCTGGATGCGGTGTGTCCGAAGATGACTGATCAGGCCAATTCGGGCATGAAATGTCCTGGCACATATTGGGCAGACTTGTGTAGGCGCTGTAGTTGTTGCGCTGGTGGCTCTGGATTTGCGCAGCTCGCGCTTAAGTTGTGCTTCAGCATTGCACCTTGCTTCATCAGCTTGACAGCCCTTGTGGATGAGGCAGCGCCAGGGAGGGCGGTTTTGTGCCAGCGTTTCCCAGGTGGTCGTGTCTATGTCAAGCGACTTCAGGGAGGCCTTGAGTGTGTCTTTGTAACGTTTCTTCTGCCCTCCATGCGAGCGTCTTCCAGCAGAGAGTTCCCCAAAAAGGAGCTGCTTGGGTATGCGCTCGTCCGGCATACGGATGACATGACCTGCCCACCCGGTCTGTGCTCTCATCAGCAGTGTGTGGACTGATGGTAGACTTGCTCTCGAGAGAACTTCAGTGTCTGGTACTTTGTCTTGCCATCTGATGCGTAATATTCTGCGAAGACAAGTCATGTGGAAATGATTGAGCTGTCTTGCATGCCTTCGATACACAGTCCACGTTTCACAGGCATACAGGAGGGTAGTGAGTACCACGGCGCTGTAGACCTTCAGTTTTGTTGCTGGGCTGATTCCTCGACGTTCCCATACAGTGGAACGCAGTCTACCGAAAGCAGAACTTGCCTTTGCTATTCTGCAGTTAACGTCTGTATCAATAGTCACTGCTCGGGAGAGGGTACTGCCAAGATAAAGTGAACTGGTCCACTGTCTGTAGTTTCTGCCCTTTGATTGTGATTATGGGTTCTGTGTACGGTGCATGAGGAGCAGGCTGGTGCATGAGGAGCAGGCTGGTGCATGAGGAGCAGGCTGGTGCATGAGGAGCAGGCTGGTGCATGAGGAGCAGGCTGGTGCATGAGGAGCCGGCTGGTGCATGAGGAGCAGGCTGGTGCATGAGGAGCAGGCTGGTGCATGAGGAGCAGGCTGGTGCATGAGGAGCAGGCTGGTGCATGAGGAGCAGGCTGGTGCATGAGGAGCAGCTGGTGCATGACTTCAGTCTTTTTAATGTTGATGGTGAGTCCAAAGTTGTCACAAGCCGTGGAAAATTTGTCCATGCCGACTTGTATCTCTGGCTCTGAGCCAGTATGTGGAGATGCCGGCGTTGGACTGGGGTAAACACAGTAAGAAGTCTCACAACCAGGTCTTAAAGGTACAGATAATGTGGGTGGAGGGAACATTAAACACAGGTTAAAGAGATACTTTAAAGAGAAACACAGGTTAAAGCAGAAACTGATAGCCAAGTTCCGGACGGCCTAAACCGGGATGTTGGATTTATGTCACATTATCAGTAACCCCCACAGCTTTCCCCCTGATCTTGCAGAATCTTCCTAGCTGTTCTGTCTGGAGACAATACACATCTCTTTAACCTGTGTTTAATGTTCCCTCCACCCACATTATCTGTACCTTTAAGACCTGGCTGGCTGTAGAGATTTGCATTCTAATTAGTATTCTGTAACTTGATTTCTGTGTCTCTGTGCACTGTTGGAGAACAGATATCCACTCCATCTGACGAAGGGGCAGCGTTCCGAAAGCTTATGGTATTTGCTACCAAATAAACCTGTTGGGCTTTAACCTGGTGTTGTGAGACTTCTTTCTGAGCCAGTATACAGGGCGCAGTCACCGGCAAAGAGGAAGTCTCTCAGAACAGTCTCCTTCACTTTGGTAGTAGCTTGAAGTCTCCTCAGGTTGAAGAGCTTCCCATCCACTCTGTACTTAAGGTTGATTCCAGCAACACTGTCCTGGAAGGCATCATTCAGCATGGCAGTAAACATCATGCTGAACAGTGTGGGTGTGAGCACACAGCCCTGTTTGACACCATTGGTGACTGGGAATGCCTCAGAGGATTCTCCGCCGTCCAGTACTCTGGCCATCATGGAACTGGCCTTCCATCTGAATGAATTTGGGGGGGCAGCCGAACTTTGCCATGATCCTCCACAGGCCTTGTCGGCTGACAGTGTCGGAGGCTTTCGCGAGGTCAACAAAGATTGTGTAGAGCTCGCGATTCTGCTCCTGACACTTCTCCTGAAGTTGGCGTGCAGCAAAAATCATGTCAATAGTCCCGCGACCTTTGCGGAAGCCACACTGTGACTCTGGAAGCAGGCCCAGCTCCAGATGAGTGACCAGACGATTCAGCAGAACTCTTGCGAGGGTTTTTCCTGCGATGGAGAGCAGCAAGATTCCTCAATGGTTGTCGCATACTTGCCCATTGCCCTTCCTCTTGTAGAGGTGTACGATGGAAGCATCTTTAAGTTCCTGAGGAATGGATCCTTGCTTCCAAAAGGACTGGAACAACTCAGTGAGCTTCTCGATAAGTACAGGACCAGCAGCTTTGTAGATCTCTGCGGGTATGGCGTCTGCTCCAGGGGCTTTGCCACTAGATAGCTAGCTAACAGCTTTCGTGACTTCGGCTACTACTGGTGGGTCATCCATGGCACTGTTGATATCGACCTGGGGAATCCTGTCTATCGCCTCATTGTTAATAGATGATGGTCGGTTGAGGACGGCTTCAAAGTGTTCAGCCCATCTCTGCAGGATCTGAGCCCTCTCTGTAATGAGAGTTGTACCATCTGTACTCAGGAGGGGGGAACTCCCGAAAGATTGAGGTCCGTAGAGAGTGTTGAGGGCTTCATAGAACCGTTTCAAGTCATTTATGTCAGCGTATCCCTGTATTTCATCTGCCTTGGCGCTCAGCCAGGCATTCTGCATTGTACGCAGTTTATTCTGGACTGTCCTGCGAGCACTGGTAAAGGCGTTTTTCTTGGCAGCTGATGATGGGTCGTTCTGACAGGCACGATGAAGACGGTGCTTTTCAACAAGTAGAGCCTGTATCTCCTCATCGTTCCCATCAAACCAGTCATGCTGCTTGCGGGTAGAGGGCCCGAGCTTCTTCAGTGCAGATGAATGGACAGCATCCCTGAGACGTTCCCAGTCGTCCTCAGTGTTGCCTGCGAGGTGTAGGTCAGCAAGTTTGGTTTCTAAGTCTTCAACCAGTGCTGAAGCTATGCTGGAGTTCTTTAGCTTGGCCACATTGATTCTTTTCATAACCTTTCTGCCCTTACTTGGACTGTATCCCTTTATTCCCTCCCTATTCATGTACCCAGGGTGGATGGGGTGTCAGGGAGGGATAGTACCTCTGGTGGGGGAACATGTCGCGTCCTTTTTAGGGCGGTTTGTCCACCTTTGGTCCCCATCTGGCACTCAGCTCTCACCTCTGGCGCCCGTAGCTGTTTGCATGCAACAGCGGCCACACCCCGGGCAACGGCTTTGACAAGCCGGCTAAACTAGGTGAGGGTAGCCAATGGGTCTCAAACCTCGGTGAGATTGGGAGATGTCTATCCCAGCATATGAAGACAGACTCCGGCGGTTCGAGCGGACGAGACTAATGGAAGGTCCAACGGTCAAGAAGGCGGTCTCTGCAAGCGTTGTGGAATGCGAAGAGCAGGATAAGACACAGAAGACGTCCTGGTCACCCACTGCGCCTAGTCCCATCTCCAGCCGTCTCGACTCTTGTCTTGCCACTGGACCCAGATGGGAATTGGGAAGAGAGAGAGAGTGAGGCTGACGCTGCCCAACTCTCCCTCACTTTCATCCAAATCATGCGCTAGTCTCGACACCATCATCATCATTATCATCACCATCCTGTTCAACCTTTGAAGTCCTGTGGCGATGGGTGAGCAACGAAGCAGCAGGTGTGGATACACTGGGAGCTGTAGTCACGGAGCTGCACACAGGCGGCTCAGGTCTAATGGTCGTTTTCCGCTGACCGAAGCAGCAGTGAAACTCGGCGTCTACCTGGGCGAATGAGCAGCCCTTTTCAGGAACGCACTGCTCACCTCCGTAGAATGAGGAAGGGGCTAGAAAAGGTGCCCTAAACATTGCCTGCTTCACTGCCAGGGGATCCCATCCTGCGGTCGAACAAACAAAATAAAACACAAGGTGACACGCTCACCCTTGGCACTTGGAATGTGCACACGCTTTTGGACAACCCTACAGCAGATAGACCAGCGAGAAGAACAGCCTTAGAGAGCTTAGACACCCTTAGAGAGATGGCAAGATACAACATTGACATTGCAGCCCTGAGTGAAACTCGTCTTGCCAACATAGGTCAGCTGACTGAAACTGGAGGTGGATACACTTTTTTCTGGAGCGGTCGCGGCAGCGATGAGTGTCGTGATGCTGGAGTTGGATTCGCCGTCAGGAGTCACCTTGTTCGGTGACAAGTTCTACGAAGAACTAGATGCCCTACTATCAGCAGTGAGCAGTACCGACAAGCTGATCTTGCATGAATCAGGAGGGGATAAAGGGATACAGTCCAAGTAAGGGCAGAATGCTTTTTTTTAGTTTAATCATAAAATCATACGGTGTAAAAGAGGCCCTTCAGCACATCAAGTCTGCACCAACACATTAGAAATACCTGACCTCCCACCTAATCCCATCAGCCAGCACTTGGCCCATAGCCCTGAATGTTATGATGTGTCGAGTGCTCATCCAGGTAGTTTTAAAGGATGTGAGGCAACCCGCCTCTACCACCCTCCCAGGCAGCGCATTCCAGACCATCACCACCCTCTGGGTAAAAAGGTTTTTCCTCACATCCCCCCTTAAACCTCCTGCCCCTCACCTTGAACCTATGTCCCCTCGTGACTGACCATTCAACTAAGGGGAACAGCTGCTCCCTATCCACTCTGTCCATGTCTCTCATAATCTTGTACACCTCGATTAGATCACCCCTCAGTCTTCTCTGCGCTAGCTTAGTTAGGGCATCATAATCGGCACAGGCTTGGATGGCCGAAGGGCCTGTTCCTGTGCTGTACCTTTCTTTCTTCTTTCTTATTTGCGTCTGACATTTTGCTTAAGTTCATCATTCTCCCGTTCCCCAATTTTCTTCTCCTGTGTCAGCCATTGCTGCATTGAGAGCACTCTTGTCTCTGCATCACAATGCTCCTGGTCCAAGTCCTAGTCTGGGGTTTGAGCACGAAAATCAAGGCTGATGGTGGAGCGCTGCTAGAGTGCTGCACCGTCAGAGATACTGTCCTTTAAGGTGAGGTGTTAAACCGAGGCCTCGGCTGCCCGCTTGGGTGGATGGAAAAGATCCCAGTGCTACTTCAGAGAAGAGCAGTGTCTTAGAATATAACCGGTGACAACTTTGTATTGGAGACAATGTGACAATGGTAACAAGCTGTAAGGGTCAGCTGACCCAATAAACCATGAACCAATTACTGAATGATGTGATACCAAAAGAGAAAACGCTGGAAAATCTCAGCAGGTCTGGCAGCATCTATAAGAAGACCAAAGACCTGACGTTTCGAGTCCAGACGACCCTTTGTCAAAGCTTTTAGCCAGTTTTTACTGAATGATGTGATGGTCACCTGACTCACTATAAAGACATGTTGAGAATTGTGGGGCCCAGGACGAGGCCCCAGGTTTGGAGTAATGAAGTTTCTTTATTAAACTCTTTCTTTGATTTATAAGTTGGAGTAAGTTTGGTTATATTTTTATTGTCAGTATTTGAGGAGTTCCTTCTGAAGAAGCGCAGTGGAGTTATCCTGACAGTACATGGACGCCATTCTCCCCTGCCAGCCTAACAGCGATATGTTTGGAATGAACTAATGGCTCAGTGGAGTGAAACAGCATTGCACCACAGCAACTGGAACAATTGCTTTGTGCTCCTGCAATTGTACAGGGTGTCGGTGAGGCCACACCTGGGGTATTGTGTGCAGTTTTGGTGTGTCTGAGGAAGTGTGTCCTTAGTATAGAGGGAGCACAGAAGGTTTACCAGGCTGATTCCTGGGATGGCAGGTCTGTCATATGAGGAGAGATTAAATTGGTTAGGATTATATTCACTGGAGTATAGAAGAGTGAAAGGGGATCTCATAGAAACTTATCAAATTCTAACAGAGTTGGACGGGGTGGATTCAGAAAGAACGTTCCCAATTGTGGGAGGGTCCAGAACTAGGGGTCATAATTTGAGGATAAGGGGCAAACCTTTTAGGACTGCGGTGAGGAGTAATGTCTTCACCCAAAGGGTGGTGAATGTGCGGAATTAACCACCACAGAATGTAGTTGAGGCCAAAACATTGTGTGATTTCAAG
Source organism: Mustelus asterias (assembly GCF_964213995.1). Taxonomy (NCBI): domain Eukaryota; kingdom Metazoa; phylum Chordata; class Chondrichthyes; order Carcharhiniformes; family Triakidae; genus Mustelus; species Mustelus asterias. Next base: position 109,984,262 of record NC_135810.1, read on the forward strand.
AAGAAATTAGATATAGCTCTTGCGGCTAAAGGGATATGGGAGGAAGGTGTGATTAGGATACTGAGTTTGATGATCAGCCACGATCAAAATGAATGACAGAACAGGCTCGAAGGGCCGAATGGCCTACTCCTGCTTCTAGTTTCTTTGTTTCTATGAAATATGATGGTCTTCTTCAGAAACATGGACGGCAAATGTTAGCAATTCTTGAGAGAATGTGAGGAAATGTAAGCCAACCAACCAAGGCAATGTATCTGATGCTGACTGAAGGAGAAGAATTTGAATGGTGCCCCCAAGAACAGTCTGTTATCAGTAGGAAAGGAAGCTCCCCATGTTCTGTTATGAAATCTCATGGAATATCTAATATGCCACAAGTATTCCAGTTGGAGTTAAGATTAGAAGTTACTGTCAGCAGAAAGAGTGGAAGAATTATCAATATGTTCATATGACATTCAGAGGCATTATGGGTTTATTATCTAAACATTGCGAGATTGCAAAGCTCTGAAATGCAGAGGGATCTGGGTGTCCTGGTACATGAATCACAAAAGGCTAGTACTCAGGTACAGCAAGTAATTAGGAAAGCTAAAAGAATGTTCTTGCTAAGGTAGGGAGGATATTATTCAGTTGTACAGTACACTGGTGAGACCACATCTGGAGTACTGTACGGAAAATTGATCTCCTTATTTAAGGGAGGATGTTAGAGGACCTTGTGTTTAGGGCGGCACGGTGGCACAGTGATTTTGATTTGATTTATTATTGTCACATGCATTAACATACAGTGAAAAGTATTGTTTCTTGCGCGCTGTACAGACAAAGCATATCATTCATAGAGAAGGAAACAAGAGAGTGCAGAATGTAGTGTTACAGTCATAGCTAGGATGTAGAGAAAGATCAACTTAATGCAAGGTAAGTCCATTCAAAAGTCTGACAGCAGCAGGGAAGAAGCTGTTCTTGAGTCAGTTGGTACGTGACCTCAGACTTTTGTATCTTTTTCCCGAAGGAAGAAAGTGGAAGAGAGAATGTCCAGGGCGCACGGGGTCCTTAATTATGCTGGCTGCTTTGCCGAGGCAGCGGGAAGTGTAGACAGAGTCAATGGATAGGAGGCTGGTTTGCGTGAAGAATTGGGCTACATTCACGACCTTTTGTAGTTCCTTGCAGTCTTGGGCAGAGCAGGAGCCATACCAAGCTGTGATACAACCAGAAAGAATGCTTTCAATGGTGCATCTGTAAAGGTTGGTGAGAGTCGTAGCTGACATGCCAAATTTCCTTAGTGGTTAACACTGTTGCCTCACGGTGCCAGGGACCAGGGTTCAACTCCAGCCTGGGGTGACTGTCTGTGTGGAGTCTGCACGTTCTCCCTGTGTCTGCATGGGTTCCCTCCGGGTGCTCCGGTTTCCTCCCACAGTCCAAAGATGTGCGGGTTAGGTTGATTGGCCATGCTGAATTGACCCTAGTGTCAGCGAGATTAGCAGGGTAATTGTATGATGTTACAGTTATAGGGCCTGGGTGGGATTGTGGTCGGTACAGACTCGATGGGCCGGATGGTCTCCTTCTGTACTATAGGGATTCTATGGTGTCTGCATGGGTTTCCTCCGGGTGCTCCGGTTTCCTCCCACAGTCCAAAGATGTGCATGTTCGGTGGATTGGCCATGCTAACTTGCCTTTTAGTGTCCCTAAATGTGTAGGTTGGGAGATTAGCGGGGAAAATACATGGGGTTACAAGGTAGACTTGGGTAAGTGTCAGTGCAGGCTCGATGGGCCAAATGGCCTTCTTCTGCACTGCAGGGATTCTATGACTGAGTTTGGAGAATCAATTTATTCAGTTAAAGGAATTGCCAATCTTAAAATTAGACCCTGGGTCAGCAAAAGCAGTAAAGAATTCTTTCAAATCTGTAACTCTGTTACCTCCACCCTCAATCCCACATAAACAGCTGTAGAGTATTGAATCCCAATAGTACAGAAGGAAGCCATTCGGCCCTTCGAGTCTGCACCAACAACAATCCCACCTAGGCCCTATTCCTGTAACCCCATGTATTTATCCTCCTAATCCCCCTGACATTAAGGGGCAATTTAGCATGGTCAATGCACCTAACCAGAACATCTTTGGATTGCGGGAGGAAACCGGAGCACTCGGAGGAAACCCATGCAGACACAGGGAGAACATGCAGACTCCACTCAGAGTGTGACCCAAGCCAGGAATTGAACCCGGGTCCCTGGGGCTGTGAGGCAGCAGTGCTAACCACTGTGCCACCGTGCCGCCCTCGTTTTTTTTGCAGCTTTAACTGAGATGTATGTCTGTAAGACATCAAGGACATGGGGCAAAGGTGAGTAAATGGAATAAGGTGCAGATCAGTCATGATCTAATTCTATGGCATAAAGTGCTCGGGACTTGTCTTTGTAATGTTCCCATAACATGTTAAACATTCACTCTGTTCTAACCACTGGGAGTAATTTCGAGCCTTCACAGTCTTGCTTGTGCTGGGAATAAAACATAATCAAAAACTGTGGAAGGATAAGTAAATTTGCAATAAAGGCAATTTTTTTTTAATCAACCTAAGTGAGTAATTGCAGAAAATGTGGTTGGATATCACCTGAACAAATTTACTCATTATCAAGAGCCTCATTTTGCAAAGCACATCTACAAATTACAGATCTCCTTGCTGGCTTGAATGAAATAAACATGATTTAGATTTTAATCTAAAAGCAAATGCTAATATCTGGGTTTAAAAGCTTTGACAATTCCAGGCACAAACTCTGAACCTATTCAAACAACCACCAGTTAAATAATTGAAACCATATTCGCAAGTGGTAAAGACTGAGCTGTGACATACTACAACAAAAGTCCAATTGCGTTGCTGATTCCTATCTAAACGGCACATGAAAATATTCTTAACTGAAAATCCACAGCTAATTTCTAACAGTCTTACGCAAAATTAAGTGCCTATAAAATATGCAGGAGCGGCAAGTGTCGAAAGGAATGACTCTACTAACATATAAGTTCCATTCAGAATATCGAGCCTGTTGAATATCTTTTGTTACGGAAATAAAAAGAAAATCCAACTGGATCACCGCTTCCAGCTTTGAGGATTGTACATTATCAGGATCTCACAGCTTTAACTCAAAAATATTTTGGCAGATGATACTCTTCCCCACTGAATGAGTGTCTCTGTACAAAGGCATTTTTTTTTTTGTTGAGATTATTGCCCATGCAGTTCACTAATGCACAAGGTACTCAGTGATGGACTACTTAGGGATAATCAGCTAGACGCAGAGAGGCTGTCAGCTGAGGAATGGAGTTCTGAGTCGTGACTCTTCCTTCACATTCTCATTACCTATTGTCGGAAGCTGCCATTGTTGCCTGTCATAATAAAAGGATGCAACATCACACAGCTCAATTCTCTAATACGCCAGACAAAGACTAAATGCTTTAATACATGTCTTGTGAAGCGCTTCAACAATTCAAGCTGATGTAAAGGCAAGAATACATTCAAATCTTTTTCAGTGGGTCAGTCGGTACAGGTACTGTAAAGTGTGGAAATAAGCCACGTTATGAGCAGTCAGCTGTGGCTCAGTGCAAGAATTTTTTGCCTCTGAGTCCCACTCTAGAGATCTGGGTTTTTTTATTGACTCGTGTCCCGAGTAGGATTACATTAACACTGCAATGAAGTTACTGTGAAAATCCCCTAGTCGCCACACTCCGGCGCCTGTTCGGGTACACAGAGGGAGAATTTAGCATGGCCAATGCAGCTAACCAGCACATCTTTCGGGCTGTGGGAGGAAACCGGAGCACCCGGAGGAAATCCACGCAGACACGAGGCGAACGTGCAGATTCCGCACAGACAGTGACCCAAACCGGGAATCGAACCTGGGTCCTTGGCGCTATGAGGCAGCAGTGCCACCGTGCCACCCCTGAGCATAAATATTGGTCAGGATGGTTAGGGGCAGCACAATTGCACAGTGGTTGGCACTGCTGCCTCACAGCGCCAGGAACCCAGGTTCGATTCCCGGCTTGGGTCACTGTCTGTGTGGAGTTTGCATATTCTCCCTGTGTCTGCGTGGGTTTCCTCCGGGTGTTCCGGTTTCCTCCCACAGTCTGAAAGATGTGCTGGGTAGGTGCATTGGCCATGCCAAATTCTCCCTCAGTGTACCCCAAGAGGCGCCAGAGTGTGGCGACTAGGGGATTTTCACAATAACTTCATTGCAGTGTTAATGTCAGCCTATTTGCGACTAATAAATAAACTTTGATTTTGTATTCCCTAGCTCTTATCCATAATTGTGCTTCTGCCGGGGAGAGCAGACGGAGCTTCAGTTTAATCCTTCAAGTGGAGGAGGGCATCTCTGACACTGCAGCAATCCCTCGGCACTGCAGCGGAGTGCCAGCCTAGATTTCTGTGCTCCAGTCTCTAACGTGGGACTTGAAAAGATAATAAACCTGCAAATTCTCAAAATGAAACAGCATGCTGCCTGGAAAAAAGAAAATTGGTTTGCTTTTGTTCCCCTGAAGAACCAATGAAATGCAGCAAAGGGAAGCATTTTCTTGTCATTTTGTAGGTTGATTCTTGTGCACAGGGCGACATTGGAAAAACGCTATCTGTTCTGGGCATTCAGCTTGAAGCAATTACAGGTCAATGTAATATGGGCCCAGGTTCAGAATAAAGCTCTCAAGCAATCGCAGAACACCATCCTCTCAACCTACAAACAGTAATTTTATTTTTTTCCATCTCCATAGCACACGCTACGCCAGCCAGCCTGTGCTACCATCTCACCTTCAAGCTGAGAAATCTGCTCATTTCCTGCAATTGCATTGCACCAGGAACTTGCTTGAATCACGGCCACTTGGCTACAACATTAAGCATTCTTCCTAAACTAATGGGATTGTTGTAGTTTGCGAGGAAATTGCATGCAGCTACTAGTAAGGGAATCCAGGATCACTCAGCCCCTGATTCCTTTACAGCTTTGGATTAAACATGGACAGACGAGCTGAACTCGAGGGATGAGGTGAGGGTGGCTACCCTTGACTTCAAGGCAGCATTTGACCAAATGTGTCATCAAGGTGACCGAGCAAAACTGGAGTCAGGAATCAAGGAAAAGACTCCACTGGTTGGAGCCATTTCTAGAATCCCTACGGTGCAGAAGAGGCCATTCGGCCCATCGAATCTGCACCAACTCTTTAGAAACCCTACAGTGCAGAAAGAGGCCATTTGGCCCATCGAGTCTGCACCGACCACAATCCCACCCAGGCCCTACCCCCTTATCCCGACATATTTACCCGCTAATCCCTCTAATTTACGCATCTAAGGACAGTAAGGGGCAATTTTAGCATGGCCAATCAACCTAACCTGCACATCTTTGGACTGTGGGAGGAAACCGAAGCACTCGGAGGAAACCCACGCAGACACGAGGAGAATGTGCAAACACCACACAGGCAGTGACCCAAGCCGGAATCGAACCCAGGTCCCTGGAGCTGTGAAGCAGCAGTGCTAACCACTGTGCTACCGTGCCGCCCTGACAGACAGTGACCCAAGCCGGGAATCGAACCCAGGTCCCTGGAGCTGTGAAGCAGCAGTGCTAACCACTGTGCTACCGTGCCGCCCGTAGCCTTTGACAGAATATCTTACCCAGGCCCTCTCCCCCACTCCAACACCACTCCAGAAGCTCAGCACCAAAGTAGCCCGCTTGATTTTCACCCCATCCACCATCTTGAACACTCACTCCCTCCACCACCGACACACAGTGGCAGCAGTGTGTGCCATCTACAAGATGCACTGCAGTAACACACTAAAGCTCCTTAGACATCACCTTCCAAACTCACCACCTCTACCACCTCAAAGGACAAGGGCAACAGATACATGGGAATTTTCCGTCCAAGCCACTCACCACCCTGACTTGGAAATATACCACCGTTCCTTCACTGTCGCTGGGTCCTTAAACTCCCGCCCTAACAGCACTCTGGATGTACCTACACCACATGGATTGCAGTGGTTCAGGAAGGCAGCTCACCACCACTTTCTCAAGGGCAATTAGGGATGGACAATAAATGTTAGCCTCGCCAGCGACTCCCACATCCCATGAACAAATAAACAAACAAACCAATAATTATCAATGCATTCCAGAAATAGCAAGAGAGCAATTCTCCCAGCCCGCTGCGCTGCTTTTGTAGACTCTAGCAGAGGCCATTCCGCCGGCTCCCCGCTGGGTGCCATGGCCTCTGCACATCTCCAGCAGCCAAAATCAGCGCGGTGCTGCATAATTTATTTAAATGAGAATTGTTATATATTTTACATATCATTAGTGGGCCCGGGACTGAAGTTTCCAGGTCCGCTAGCCTCTCGCCACAACCGCTCCCCCCCCCCCCCCCCCCCCCCCCGCCCCCACCACCCCACCCCCCCGGCCCACGCTAGGAGAGGTGCACTCCAACGGGGTTCACAGTAGCTCCCCATTTGCGGGGAGCTAGCAGCCCAACCTCACTGGAGTGAAGGGGTTCAGGCACCGGGGAAAAGCCCCCGAGCATTGTCACCTTGACAGTGCCAGCCTGGGCCCTCTGGCACTGCCCAAAGGGAAAGTGTCAATGCCCAGGGGGCATCTTGGCATTATTCACCAGGGCGGGGTCTAATGGGGGCAGGGCCTCTGGGGGCAATCACTGGGGGTTGGGGGGGATCCCGCTACTGCTCTACATTTGGGCTGAGTGACAAAGGGAGGGAGGTCAGCGATCAGAGCCTGCCATCGGGGTGTAGGGGGAGCCAGCCTGCTTGGGAGGGGGGGGGGGGTTAGTGATCGGGGTGGGGTGGGGGGTGCACAGCCGATGATGTGGGGTTCACGGGACTGGCCAGCGATCGTGTTGGCCAGCAATCTGGAGGCCAGCAGTGCAAGGCTACTGCGCATGTGCCGATCTCGGCTCTGACAGATCGATGCATGCACAGTGGCCCCGCTCTGCGCTATGCTGCCGGCCTCTCCAGCCAGAATAGGCCCTGCCCCCATTTTTGGACTGATACACGCTAGTGCACCCTGCAATGCACAGAGTGTGGGAGATTCATTTTGAAACTCCCGCTGGAAAAACCAGCGGGATTTACTCCAGTTTTTATGCGAATTCGACACTTAGAATTTTTTTGGGAGGATTACAGAAGGAGACCATTTGGCCCATCGAGCCTGCACCAACACAATCCCACCCAGTCCCATCCCCATAACCCCACATATTTACCCTCCTAATCTCCCTGACACTAAAGGACAACTTATCATGGCCAATCAATTTAACCCGCACATCTTTGAACTGTGGGAGGAAACCGGAGCACCCGGAGGAAACCCAAGGAGAACATGTAGACTCCATGCAGAGAGTTAGCCAAGGCTGGAATTGAAACCGGGTTCCTGGCGCTGTGAGGTAGCAGTGCTAACCACTGTGCCACCGTGCTGTCCCAAATCGCGCCCCCCCCCCCCCCCCCCGCCCCCACCCCCACACCGCGCCCCCCCCAGTTCTTTGTTCATGTGCTTTGTTTATTTGGGAAATATTGGAGTTTGGGAATATTTGGGAATCAGACAGGGAGGGAAGGAATTCCATATTGTTCAAGTGAACACCACAGGCTACTCAAGGGGGTGATCCTGACTTTCTGTGGTTGTGTAATATAAGCAGAAACATGTTAGCGACCCTTTGTACATCTGTCCCAATGGAAATCAATTGAAATAGATGTTAGGAGTAATGTAAGGTTGGTTGACAGTTTGCTGTCATCCATCTTATGCTATTGCACAAAATCAAGATCTACCGCAAAGCAGCTTATCTTTCATATCTAAATATTATACTCAAAGATCCCTTTACTATCCTCTACAAAAAAATGTCCATAACAGAATGGATGCCAGTGAATGTGAGTTTGCATTATATTCAGATACATACAGACGGGTGTAACAAATGTTCTGTACGGTTGGTGACACTATGCAAAGTAATGTTGTAGCTATATAATTCAATCTGTTAGATCACAGATTTGGAGCTGAAATGCCAGAATGTTTGAGCCAAGCCCTCTCCAAATATGCACTTTGCTATAATCTGACATGCCCAGAACGCTGACTGTGGGCAGTTGTGAGTTATGTGGATCACCTCCAAGAGATGGTACCACTCCAGTCGTTCTTTGTACAGGAAAAAGGCTCCCTCCTGAATCACAGTTTTCTCTCCTTTCTGTTGAAAATGTTGGTTTGTCCAAAAGAAGGGCAGTACCTGCAGAGGCACAAACATCTGTCCATGTAGATGAAGCACCCATACTATTGTTCACCACTCCAGTACGAATAACCCGTACTGGGCACTGTCTGAGCCAAGACTGAGCTGCTACAATACCACAGACCGACTTTACCATAGATACCATGTCTTTACCATGCCTGTGTGGAGTTTGCACATTCTCCCCATGTCTACGGTTTCCTCCGGGTGCTCCGGTTTCCTCCCACAGTCCAAAGATGTGCGGGTTCGGTGGATTGACCATGCTAAACTGACCCTAATGTCAGGGGATTGGCAGGGTAAATATGTGGGGTTATGGGAATAGGACCTGGGTGGGATTGTTATTGGTGCAGACTTGATGGGCCAAATGACCTCATTCTGCACTGTAGGGATTCTATGATATAATTATTTTATAACCAAAGCCATCCTGCTGCAAGTTCCAGTGCTTTACATATGGACTGGGAAGGGTTAGGACTTAGATTTCCAATATTAGTGGGTAGATATTTCATCATAACAGGGACTTCAATGAATTATATAATCAAATCAGAACATTGGAATTCCTTCATTATGAGTAGAATTGTCATTAAGTTGAAGTTAACTTCACACTATAACATACACACACTATCATGAAACAAAATGTAATGCTTCAGTCAATTGATGATCAGGAAGAACTTACCTCAAATATAATAAGTGCATAAACTCCAGCCAAAATGATGGATGCAATTGCAACTTGGGTCTCAACATTTGCATAGAGATACTGGTGACGAATGGAGAGTGGAACCATTTCATTGTTCTTAAGGAAGGCCTCTATACTTATACCAATGTCATTCCTGCAAGAGAAGTGCAATTTGCCGGTCAACACTATATATGATATTCCGTGTATTAAGTGCAGTCACCTATTGTTAATCATAGAATCATACAGCGCAGAAGAGGCCCTTCGACCCACCAACACGTGTGAAACACCTGACCTCCCACCTAATCCCATTTACCAGCAGTTGGCCTACAGCCTTGAATGTTATGATGTGCCAAATTCTCATCCAGGTAATTTTTAAAGGGTGTGAGGCAACCCATCTCTACTACCCTCCCACACAGACCATCATCACTCCTGGCTAAAAAAGATTTTCCTCACATTCCCCCTAAACCTCCTGCCCCTCACCTTGAACTTGTTGTCCCCTCGTGACTGACCCTTCAACTAAGGGGAAAAGCTGCTCCTTATCCACACTGTCCACGCCCCTCGTAATAAAAAAAAGATACCATATGGAATTTAGTAATGCACCCAAAACCCTTTCTCCTCCAGGAATCATGCCCTCTGAGGGCATTGACGATGGTGGACTTCCATTGGATTGGCCCATGTTTATGCTTGGCAATTTACAGCAGTGGTCAGCCATTGCCTTTAGCAATATGGCTGACCCGGAAACTCTCCTGCATTTACCATCTGCCATCAGGCATCCTGAAAGGATTGAGAGGCAAATAAGTGACCTGTTTGGCCATATTATGAACACTTCTTCCATGGCCATCAGGTCCTGAAGTCAACCCAGAACTTCGGACCTACAGGTACTGATGCCACTAGCTGTGCCTCAAGACCTCGTAAAGCCCCTTCATGGCAACACAATTTGAAACTGAGCCAAATAAGACGATATCAGATATAATAGCAGAAAATGCTGGACATTGGTAGCAAGGCTAACAGCATCTGTGGAGAGAGAAGCAGAGTTAACATTTCAGGTCATAAGCTTTCATCAGAGCTGAGGTGATATTAGGACAAGTGGCTAAAAGTTGGCTCAGAGAGGTAGGTTTCATGGAACACAAAGTCCAGATAGCTGAGGGTAGGGTCACCAATGATGGTGGATTGATTAAACGTGAGGCCATACTTGGAGGAACACAGATATCTTGGAGGTTTTGGATTTGGTAAAGTGTATGTAAGACGGAAGGCGGGGAGGTGGTGGCCTAGTGGTATTATCGCTAGGCTATTAATCCAGAAACACAGCTAATGTTCTGGGGACCCGGGTTCCAATCCCACCACAGCAGATGGTGGAATTTGAATTCAGTAAAAAATATCTGGAATTAAGAATCTACTGATGACCATGAAACCATTGTCAATTGTCAGAAAAACCCATCTGGTTCACTAATGTCCTTTAGGAAAGGAAATCTGCCGTCCTTACCTGGTCTGACCTATATGTGACTCCAGAGCCACAGCAATGTGGTTGACTCTCAACTGCCCTCGGGCAACTAGGGATGGGCAATAAATGCTGGCCAGCCAGCGATGCCCATGTCCCATGAACAAATAAAAAAACAGCTGAGAATAACCTAGTTAGAAATAAGACATGCGCGAGTTGATGAAGGAATATAGCCCCAATTTCCCACTCCTGCCGCTGTCCAGGAGCAGCGTGGGTGCAGTAGAGCGAAAGATAACCTCAACACCAAAAACTGTCCATCAGACCTAACTTGGTGCACTTTATGGCATTGCTGTGCAGGGATCAAGGGTAACAGGGATATCTGGGGATCTGAGAAGCTACGTAATGACCTAGATTTTGTGATGATAATGAGAACGAAACTGTCAGCCATCACCATCAGTACGGAAACCGACAACTACTTCAGTCTACAGGCAAAATAATGAGGAAATCCAAAGTTGCTGTCAGTGATTCTACACTTCTCTGCAGCGAAATTCCCAGCAATCAGTGAACTGATGAAAACCTCCTCTTCTACACTGTTGGTCTTGCTATAAAACCCTTGGAAAAGTTACATTTTGTTGAATGGGGCATTACTGGGTTTTTAACAGTGTATCAACCTCACAACTACAGCTAAACACATCACTAGCCCTGAAAAGTTCATTTTACTTTTGTGAAATGTCAAAATTCTCAACTGTATTAAAACAAGTCTGTATATTTTTAATTTGCTTTAAAGTTAATAATCTTTTAGCTTCTCTCTTATTCTGATTGTAACCATTCATTGTGCTATCTGAAAATGTAAATGAAAAGTTCCCCTCCAAGCCAGTCACCATCCTGACTTGGAAATATATCGGTCGTTCCTTCGCAGTCGCTGGGTCAAAATCCTGGAATTCCCTCCCTAACAGCATTGTGGGTCAACCCACAACACGTGGACTGCAGCGATTCACGAAGGCAGCTCACCATCACCTTCTCAAGGGCAACTAGGGATGGCCAATAAATGCTGACCAGCCAGCGACGCCCGTGTCCCACGAATGAAAAAAAAAGTGAATACTGAGTTAAATATTCCAACAGGTATTTCCCGGTTTAGATTCTGCGTGCCTCAATAAGGATGATTCAATCTTTTGATTTGATTTGATTTATTATTGTCACATGTATTAGTATACAGTGAAAAGTATTGTTTCTTGCGCACCATACAGACAAAGCATACCGTTCATAGAGAAGGAAAGGAGAGAGTGCAGAATGTAGTGTTGCAGTCATAGCTAGGGTGCAGAGAAAGATCTACTTAGTGCGAGGTCGGTCCATTCAAAAGTCTGATGATATCTGGGAAGAAGCTGTTCTTGAGTCAGTTGTTACGTGACCTCTTCTGACTGATGACAAAAGACCTCTGCATGGTCTGCCCCTCCCCCGCTACGATTCCTGCAGCGGGCGGGATGGGAAAATTCTGCCCCAGGGCCGCGATTCTCCCATCCGCGCCCGCCACTTTTCTGGCGGGTCTGGCTGGGAGACGCGCATCTGCGGCCTTGAAAGGAGATATGAGCATACGCGAGGAACGCATCCGCGTCTCCCAGAGCCGGCGAACAGTCACCGGCCAGACCACGCTGGAAACCGGCGGGAAGGCAGGTAAGTAATTTAAATCTGTTTTTAATCTATTTTAAATATGTATATTTGCTCCCGATCGAATCTCTCATCCTGCCAGGAGTACTTCATTCCGCCAGGGTTCGGACTAGCTCCCTATGTTCGGGGAACTAGCAGGAGACTCTGCAGGAATGAAGGGGGGGGGGGGCAATTGGGGCCCGCCAGGGGGTTAGGTGGCGGTGGGGTGGTGCCCCCTGGGCATGGGCACCGTGGCAGTGCCAGCCTGTGCCCCTGGCACTGCCCAAGGGGCAAAGTGTCCATGCCCCAGGGGCACCTTGGCACTGTCCAACAGACAGTGCCAAGGGGGCGGGGCCGATTGTGGGCTGGGCCTAAGGGCGATCGGTGAGGATGGGGGGGTGGGGGGGGTCCCGTTGCCACTCTGCATTGGGATCAGACTCGGATGGAGGGAGGGCAGCGATTGGGGTGGGCTGGGGGCAGCGGTCGTCTGCTGGGGGTGGGCCTGCCTCTGGGGGGTCTGACCCCGGGGGGAGGGGGGGTCAGCGGTGGGGCGGGGGGGGGGGTCTGCCGGGGTGAGGGGGGTGGGTGATCGCCACTACTGGAGGGGTGGGCCTGGACATCAGGGCACTCAGGGACAGGGGGGGTCAGGGCTGGCCCGGGAATTGTTGTGGGGGCCGTGATCGGACTGTGGGGGGTGGGGAGGTGCTGGAGGGGCAGCACTGTGGGGGTCCTGGGCTGGCCAGCTCAATCGCTGGCCAGCAAACGGGAGTTTGACAGTTTGGGGCCACTGCGCATGCGCAGAGCTCCAGAACTATCAGACTCCAGCGCAAATAGGTCCTGCCCCCTGGGTTTTAATGAGATTCCCGACTGGGCCCTCTACATTGCACCGAGTGCGGAGATTCAGGTGAGGAACTGAACTGTCAGAACTGTTGCGATCTCGAACAGTTTTCCCGCCAATTCAGCACTTTTGGGAGAATCGCCTCCCTGGTGTCTAAAGTAGCACAATCGATCCTCATATGTCACTATGAATTCCGATGTCCCATTTAGGGCTGGATTGGGCTATTCAATAGTTCAAATATTCTGGAGAACCAATCTATTTTGAGAGAAGGTACCAACACCATCACTCGCATCTCATTTCCACATCATAGTGTTTCCCAAACCATTTTCCAATGTGACGCCAGTTTAACAGTTGAAAATTGAAAACAACAAAAACAAAACAATAATAAAGCAGGACAGTAACATTCGGCATTTCATTATAGATGAACATGTAGACCAGAATTCTACCACCTCACCCGCCACAGAATCGGCGCGGGCAAGGATCCCACAACGAAAATCTCCGTTGACCTCGGGCGGGAATTTCCAGTCTCGCCCGAGCGAGGCCATAAAGTCCCGCCCATAATATCCATGCGGAATCCATCTGTGGTTCCTGCAGATTGGAAAACAGCAAATGTGAGGCCACTGTTTAAAAAAGGAGGTAGACAAAAGGCAGGTAACTATAGACCGGTTAGCTTAACTTCTGTAGTAGGGAAAATGCTTGAATCTATCATCAAGGAAGAAGTAGCGAGACATCTGGATACAAATTGTCCCATTGGTAAGATGCAGCATGGGTTCATGAAGGGCAGGTCATGTTTGACTAATTTGGTGGAATTCTTTGAGAACTTTACATGTGCAGTGGACAATGGGGAACCTGTGGATGTGGTGTATCTGGATTTCCAGAAGGCATTTGACAAGGTGCCACACCAAAGACTTCTACATAAGATAAAGGTGCACGGTGTTACGGGTAATGTATCAGCATGGATAGAGGATTGGTTAACTAACAGAAAGCTAAGAGTGGGGGTAAATGAGTATTTTTCTGGTTGGCAATCAGTGACTAGTGGTGTGCCTCAGGGACCAGTGTTGGGACCGCAATTGTTTACAATTTACATAGATGATTTGGAGTTGGGGACCAAGTGCAGTGTGTCAAAATTCGCAGATGACACTAAGATGGGTGGAAGAGCAAAGTGTGCAGAGGACGCTGAAAATCTGCAAAGGGATATAGATAATCTAAGTGAGTGGGCAAGGGTCTGGCAGATGGAGTACAATGTTGGTAAATGTGAGGTCATCCATTTTGGTAGGAATAACAGCAAAATGGACTATTATTTAAATGGTAAAAAATTGCAGCATGCTGCTGTGCAGAGGGACCTGGGTGTCCTTGTGCAGGAATCTCAAGGAGTTGGTTTGCAGGTGCAGCAGGTAATTAAGAAGACAAATGGAATTTTGTCCTTCATTGCTAGAGGGATGGAGTTTAAACACAGCGAGATTATGTTGCAGCTGTATAAGGTGCTGGTGAGGCCACACCTGGAGTACTGTGTACAGTTTTGGTCTCCATACTTGAGAAAGGATATACTGGCACTGGAGGGGGTGCAGAGGAGATTCACTGGGTTGATTCCAGAGTTGAGAGGATTGGCTTATGAGGAGAGACTGAGTAGACTGAGGCTATACTCATTGGAATTCAGAAGAATGAGGTGAGATCTTATAGAAACATATAAGATTATGAAGGGAATAGATAAGATAGAAGCAGGGAAGTTGTTTCCACTGGCGGGTGAAACTAGAATGAGAGGGCATAGCCTCAAAATAAGGGGAAGCAGATTTAGGACTGAGTTGAGGAGGAACTTCTTCACACAAAGGGTTGTGAATCTGTGGAATTCCCTGCCCAGTGAAGCAGTTGAGGCTGCCTCATTGAATGTTTTTAAGGCAAGGGTAGATAAATTTTTGAACAGTAAAGGAATTAAGAGTAATGGTGAGTGGGTGGGTAAGTGGAGCTGAGTCCACAAAAAGATCAGCCATGATCTTATTGAATGGCGGAGCAGGCTCGAGGGGCCAGATGGCCTACTCCTGCTCCTAGTTCTTATGTTCTTATCACATAAATCTGAAAGTAAGTGTTTTTTATAAAGTACTTTGTGAGAATATTATTATTGTGATGCTAATGTGCCTTTAAAATGTATTTTTAATCGTGTTTTTTAATCTGCAGTTATAAGCAAACCCCGAGCTGTCTGCTTAGATGTCCTTTTATTGCTGCTTCAATGGTTTAGATGGGGTTTTGTTTGTTTCTACTCTGGGCCTCATGCAGTGTCCAGAATTGTTTATGATCCTGAATTGTTGGAGAAAGAATGATTGACAGGTTAGGTGGCAGCTTTTTCACTTTCAGGTTTGGGCTACTGGCTGCTAATTTAGTTAGAAGGTGATTGTACTTCAGGCTGGATGCAGGCAGGTTTTCTCTCTCTGTCTCTCTCCCTGGTATTATAGATTCTGCTGGTTAGCTGGAAGCAGGTCTTCTTGCCTTCCCGGAGTGAGAACTATGTCTCTTGTAGTGTTTCACTGGCTTAAAGCCAGAGGACAGCAGTGGCATTATCTCTACCTTGAGGTTTGCTGGAAGGTACAAGGCTGGGAGTTTCAATTCTCCAAACAAATGACTAAGTTCCAGCATCATGTCAGCATCCTTGTTTTCTGTGTTAAACCTGTGGCAGGTGTTTGTTTATAGGGAAGTTTATTTGGTTGGAGCGTTGCATTTAGTTGTTGAGGTTTATACAATATCATGTTTGGTTTTTTTCTTGTCTGTAATTGGTAAAAGTTATTGCTAATTTTCTTATGATACATGCTAACTATAGTCTTAAATAAACTTTGTTTGATAAAAGCTCCCTAGTGGGTCATTTGAATCATACCTGAAGTGAAACATCTCATGCTTACCCGAGACAAATTAAAAATGGAAAACGTATGATCCAGGCGGACTTCATAAAACACTTTGGAGTTTCTGACCTGAATTATAATATTATATGTAGCCAAGCTTTCCATATTCCATATTCCCCAGTGCTGGAAGACTCAGTGAAGCTCTCCCCTCACTCCCACCCCTCTCCCCTCCCTCGCTCCCATGCCTCACCCCATGCACACAGAAATCAGCTCCCTTCCCCTCTCCCCATGCATACAGTCATCAGCCACCACCCCCTTCTCCCCACACTTATACAGTTATCAGTCCCCCTGCCCCCCACACACATACAGTAATCAGCTTCTTTCTGCTCCTACACTACAAATATACTACATTGGCTGATTTGATATGATTTGATTTATTGGCATACAGTGAAAAGTATTGTTCCTTGCGCGCTCTACAGACAAAGCATACTGTTCATAGAGAAGGAAACGAGAGAGTACAGAATATAGTGTTTCAGTCATAGCTAGGGTGTAGAGAAAGATCAACTTAGTGTGAGGTAAGTCCATTCAAAAGTCTGACAGCAGCAGGGAAGAAGTTGTTTTTGAGTCTGTTGGTACGTGACCTCAGACTTTTGTATCTTTTTCCCAACAGAAGAAGGTGGGAGAGAGAATGTCCAGGGTGCGTGGGGTCCTTAATTATGCTGGCTGCTTTTCCGAGGCAGCGGGAAGTGTAGACAGTGTCAATGGATGGGAGGCTGGTTTGTGTGATGGATTGGGCTTCATTCTCGACTCTTGTAGTTTCTTGCGGTTTTGGGCAGAGCAGCAGCCATACCAAGCTGTGATGTAACCAGAAAGAATGCTTTTTACGGTGCATCTGTAAAGGTTGGTGAGAGTTGTAGTGGACATGCCAAATTTTCTAAGCTGTAAAGTGCTTTGAGAAGTCCAGTAGTCATGAAAGGCACTATATAAAAATAAGTCTTCCTTTCTATTCACCCAGGACAGAAGATGGGCACCCACATCAGCCACAGGCCAAAGGCCGGGATCTCACCCAGAGCAAGGGTAGGTTGAAGGAGGGAGGGTTCATCATGATGGGGAAATGAGTGCAATGCAGCAGCTAGCTGTCTCGGGTATATTTTGTGAAGCCCAGAGAAATTCTCTACACTTACTCCCAATTACTCTTGGGCTCAGTTTGACTGGACCACCAGCTAAAAAAAGAACTTAAGCCATTGTAAACTCAGTAAAGTGGTTACCTGCTGGTCATCTCAAAAGTCTTTGTCTTGATGAGTTGATTCCTTTGTGGATTTAACGGAATGGTCCAATTGTGCACTAACTGTGGAAAATGTAAAACAGAGGATCAACATGATTCAAATTTGAATTTCTGTGCATGCAAATATTATCAAAGTCATCGTAGTATCATAGTATGCCGACAGTGCAAAAGGAGGCCATTTAGCCCATCAAGTCTGCAGCAACTTTCTAACAGAACATTCCAACCAGGCCCCATCCTTATAGCCCCACGCATTTACCACGCTATCCCCACTAACCTACACATCTTGGGACACGAAAGGGAAATTTAGTATGGCCTATCGACCTAACGGGCACATCTTTGGACTGTGGGAGGAAACTGGAGCACCCAGAGGAAACCCACACAAACATGGGGAGAACATGCAAACTACACACAGACAGTTACCCGAGGCCGGAATCGAACCTGAGTCCCTGGTGCTGTGAGGCAGCAGTGCTAACCACTGTGCTACCGTGCCGCCCTTCTTCCAACATGAATCAATGTCAAGTATTACTTGTACTTATCTCTCTCAAACAATATCCTTGGAGTTACCGTGGACCAAATGGAAACCTAATGGCAAGCGACAGTACATGTGGTGCATGGAATAGCTTTTCGCAAATGGTTTAGGATCAGTGGGAAAAATCATGGGACGATTATTACATTGTCCTACTGAATGAAACTGCATTGGTTTTGATACCGGTCAGTTCCCACTTTGCCCACTTCTTTCTCCCTATTGCCCACACCCCCCTGACACTTGTACACAGTTAGTGCAATGGGAGATCAGATGCATGTGCAATGACATCTGCTAGCAGTCATCAGCCGGCTTCCTGGTATGAATAGACCATGTTCACTCCCCCTCCTGGCGAGAATCACACTTTGCCTCGTTATTTCTCTAAGTGGCATAAGGTTTTAATTTTTTTCTGGCCGAAAAAACAGGTCTGAAACTCTCCCATTTTCATGCTCGTTCGGCACTTAGAATTTTTTTGGTAAGATCATGTCGTCCCCCCCCCCCCCCACCCCCGGGTTTCTGCCCTTTTTAAAGTACAGATCAGAGAATAGCAGTGGGAAAAGAGCACAAGCCACAAAGGTGATCTGTTGATAATAGACTGATGTTATTGTTATTCTACCGTCTACAATTTCGTTTGAATTGAATTCTACTTCAATTACCCTGGGAGGGCTGTAACTTCATTACACAGTAACAAATTCAATCTTGTTGGTCAATGCTTGCAATCCAGACCATGATTGGACCTGTAAATGTTCAAAAGCCAGTAAATGCACAACAGGGCCAGGTGGACTTCAGGTAGTCTTAAAAGTCACATGAGTCCAAACGACCAGAGGGAAATAATGTTTCAAACATACCGGGAGCTGCTGTCGACGACGCCTTCTTTCGCCACCATCTTCAACCTGTTCAACTTGAATGTTGATGTACTCCTCAGTATTCCTGCGAATTTGATCTTCTGCAAAAGGCCCGGCAATTTCTAGTTTGAGAAGAACATTGTCTCCAAAGTTTGTGAGGTTTATAACTGGAAATGATTCTGATCAAGGACTGTAACAGGTACCATTGGAAAATAAGGAGAGAACAAGCAACAAAGAGGTAGGAAAATTGAAGCAGGCGAAGGCCATTTGGCCCTTCAAGCCTACTTCACTGTTCATTATGATCATGGCTGCTCATCCAACCTTTCCCTCCATATCCTTTGATCCCTTTAGCCACAAGAGCTATATCTAACTCCTTCTTGAAAAGAAAGAATGTTTTGGCCTCAACTGCTTTCTGTGATAGAGAATTCCACAGGTTCAGCACTCTCTGGGTGAAGAAATTCTTCTCGTCTCATGGTTTATCTCATATCCTCGGACTGTGATCCCTGGTTCTGGACTCCCCCACCCTTGAAAACATAATTCCTGCATCTATCCTGGCTAGTCCTGTTAGAAATTTATAGATTTCCATGAGATCCCCCCCCCCTCCCCCCATTCTTCTAAATTCCAGAAAATATAATCCTAGCTCACTCAATCTTTCCTCATACATCAGTCCCGCCATCCCAGGAGTCAGTCTGGTAAACATTCTCTGCACTCCCTCTATAGCAAGAACATCCTCCCACAGATAAGAAGACCAAAACTGCACACAGTATTCTCGGTACGGTCTCACCAAAGCCCTGTATAACTGCACCAAGATATCCCTGCTCCTGTGCTCAAATCCTCTCACTATGAATGTCAACATGCCATTTGCATTCTTCACTACCTGCTGCACCTGCACACTTGCTTTCAGTTACTGGTGTATAAGGAGACCTGGGTCTCTTTGCAAGTTCCCGTCTCTCAATCTATAGCCATTCAGATAATAATCTGCCTACCGGTTTTTGCCTCCAAAGTGAATAATCTCACATTTATCCACATTATATTGCATCTACCATGGATCTTTCCAGGCTGCTTCAGTGTGATACCGACTGCAAGAACACTCTTCCCAGCTGTAACTTTAATAACCATCGGTTTAATTTAGAATGGGGTGAAAATTGCTCTGGACAACACGTAGAGCGGCATCATGGTATATTAACCAAGATTTTGCCTGCCCAGCATTTTTCTACCAAAGTTATAAAGAGTTCAAAATTTGCATGTGGAAAATTAAGCTGTTCATTTTATATTATTTTTTGAAGCATACATCCAGGGAGTGCTGTTCTTTGTTTTGTATTTTATCCAGCTTTATTTCTGACACAAAGCAAAAGGTATCAGTATGAGTAGGCTGTAGAGGTAAAAAGGAACATAGGAACAGGAGTAGGCCTTGTAACCCCTCAGGACTGCTCCACCATTCAATGAGATCATTGTTGATCTGCAGCCTAACTCCACATACCTGCCTTTGCCCTGGACACCATTAAGAGCTTTGGCTAACAAATATACTACAGTGGGGCTCTGCTGGTGCTGTAGAGTGCATCTGTTCAGCCAGGAGAGTTCTGGGCCCAAACCCTACCACCTCGCGTGCCCTGGAATCGGGGTGGGCGAGGTTCCCAGAACAGAAATCTCCATTAGCCTCGGACGGGATTCCAGGGTCTCTGCGGCTGGGAGGCCGGAGTATCTCGCCCCTGGAGTCACATGTAAGTCAGATCAGGTAAGGATAACAGATGTCCTTCCCGAAAGGGCAGCATGGATTTCCATGACAATTGATGAGAATTTCATGGTCACCATTACTGAGACTAGTTTTAATTTCTAGATTTATTATTTGAATTTAAATTCCGTCATCTGCCATGGCGGGATTTGAACCCACGTCTCCAGAACATTAGCCTCTGGATTACTCATCCAGTGACATTGCCATTATGCCATCATCTGCCCCGCATTGCAAGACAAAAAAACATGGGCGAGATTCTCCAGCCCCCCAACCACATGTTTCCCATCGGCGCGAGGTGGCGCATTATTTGCTAGCGGCGGGATTCTCTGAAACATGTCACATCATTTCTGTGATTCGGGTTAGATTTAGAATTAGATTTGTCAATTAAAAGAGTTGGAATCAGTCTGTTATTGCACAATCTGGCTACTGAAACAGCTCCTCACCGTCACACCCTTCCCCCTAGTGGCGGATTAACCATTAGGCTGAGTAGGCTTAAGCCTAGGGGCCCGGAAGGGAGAGGGGGCCCGAGAGCAAACGAAAATTGGTTTAACCCTTTTTAAGGGTGAATAAATTTTCATAACTGTTCAGGTGAGCGTTCATTTTCGGCACTGAAGAGGATCAAAATCTATTTGCGCTCAACATTGAGCGATGAGAACTTAGTGATCTGGCACTCATGCACATTGAATCAGACATGCTTCGATCTGTTGATTTACATGCTGTTATCGACACTTTTGTAAACCAAAAAACACAGAAGCTTTTTAAAGTACAAATGTAAAGAAAATGAAAAATAAATGAATAAAAGATAATAATATAAAAATATAATTGATTCATATAACTTTATGATATTATACATGTAGTACATTATACATAGTACAATGATATAAGTTATCTAACGTCACTTAACATCACTTTATTCTATTCAACAAAGGGTGGGGCAGGAGGCAGGGGGCAAGGTCAGCCTAGGGGTCCGGGTGGTAGTTAATCCGCCACTGCTTCCCCCTCATCTCAAAAGTTATTCAAAATACTTACCCGAAAACTTTTCATCCGAAGATTTTTGATCCTTTTTTTTTCTAAGTGACTGATATTGCAATGTTCAAAATCAGACCAAAACCGTACTGCTTCACAAAAAAACAAAATTCCATGCCATATTTCACAATTAATAACAGATGTCATCTCTCCATTGGCTTACCTGCTGCAGCTTTTAATATGAAGATCAAGGCAAAATAAGTACGATTGATGGATGCTATTGGCACCATTCCTAGCCTTTATCATCACCATTTACATTCCCTTTGCCTTTCTGTCTATGCCATCCCTATCAATTACAGCCCCCCCCCCCCCCTCCCCTCACCCTCACAGTATAAATCTCGTCCTGTTTTCCTTGTCTTCAGCTCTGACAAAACGTCATCCAGACTCGAAACATTGGCTCTGTTCTCTCTCCACAGATGCTGTCAGACCTGCTGAGATTTTCCAGCATTTTCTGATTTAGTTGCAGCTTTTAAGACCTTCAGTAAAGTTTTACGTGTCAGCCTCTCCTAAAGACTTGGGTTTGTCCTTCATATTTATGTCCAAGGCTGTGAGTTTAATTTGTACTGTTATTGATATTAACACTTATCTACATCGCAGGCCGGGCATCCCACTCCACTGCACTCCCATTGAGTGGGGCAGGGACCCTCGAATCTCAGGGCTACTGACTCTTTGGATGTTCAAGATGCAGAAACTGCTGTTGGAGCTGCCTGGGATGAGCATCAGTGAGCCAAATATCTTTTTCTCATCCCCTGATTCTGATCATATTCTTACGCCAAGTCATTACTGGTAGCCGAGAACAACAGGCATCTTCCACTAACTGGGAATCACAATCTGAACAGTCCCAATTACTCTTCAAAAGGGTGAGGCAGTGGTTAGCACTGCTGCCTGACAGCTCCAAGGATCCGGGTTCGGACCCTCGGCTTGGGTCACAGTCTGTGCAAAGCCTGCACATTCTCCCCGCGTCTGGGTGGATTTCCTGCGGGTGCTCTGGTTTCTTCCCACAGTCTGAAAGACGTGCTGGTTAGGTGCATTGGCCATGCTGAATTCTCCCTCCGTGTACCCGAACAGGTGCCAGAGTGTGGCAGCTAGGGGATTTTCACAGTAACTTCATTGCAGTGTTGATGTAAGCCTACTTGTGACAATAATAAATAAACTATAAACTTTAATTCCAATGCATGGACACAAGAAGCAGTTCTACACTGATGCAGCAAGTTAAGATCAAACCCCAATAGCACCTGTTAACTGCTAGAACAGAAATAATGATAAAATTGCTTTACAAGTTTAAGCTTTGTTGTTAGTGTCACAAGTCGACTTACATTAACACTGCAATGAAATTATTGTGAAAATCCCCTAATCACCACACTTCGACGCCTGTTCAGGTACACGGAGGGAGAATTTAGCATGGCCAATGCACCTAACCAGCACGTCTTTCAAACTGTAGGAGGAAACCAGAGCACCCAGAGGAAACCCACGCAGACACAGGGAGAATGTGCAGACTCCGCACAGACAGTGACCCAAGCCGGGAATCAAACCCAGGTCCCTGGCTCTGCGGGGCAGCAGTGCTAACCACTGTGCCACCGTGCCACCCCAAGTCAGCAGATATCAGGCAGGAATAGTTTTGGGACTCAGACTACAATCGATTGGAGAAGTTCAGCTCTTAAAGGATAAAAACTTATTTGTGCATACTGGATTAAGTGTTCAGTTGAAATTCCTCTGCTGGCCATTTTAATGAAGTCATTAACCTACTTGGATTAAACAGCAAGCAGTAAAGGTTCATCTGAATGCATTAACCAACCAGATAAAAATAGCACCCAGATGAATGTCTACCCTTAATGATGTGAAACCTCCCTCCATGACTTTATTACCGGCTAACGCCCTTCAAACTGTCGACCATTTAGTGCGTACAGCATGATGATTTGTAATTGAGAGGAAGGGAGAGGTTTTTACAATGCAGTTAATTATATGTGTACAGTGTTACATTTTTCTGAAAAAAATATAATAGATTCCACAGCATTCACTGTAATTGTACTCAATTGCTGCTATTTTCCATTTTGTAAGCATTTTAAAAAACAGTCAAGTTGCTTCCTTCCCAACTTCTATTTTTAAACAGGTAACTGTCCAAACAGTCAGAGGTAGACAACATAGAAACTTAGAAACATAGAAGATAGGAGCAGGAGGAGGCCATTTGGCCCTTCGAGCCTGCTCTGCCATTCATCACGATCATGGCTGATCGTCCAACTCAATAGCCTAATCCTGTTTTCTCCCAATAACATGTGATCCCATTCACCTCAAGTGCCATATCCAGCCACCTCTTGAATACATTCCATGTTTTAGCATAACTACTTCCTGTGGTAATGAATTCCACAGGCTCACCACTCTTTGGGTGAAGAAATGTCTCCTCATCTCCATCCTAAATGGTCTACCCCGAATCCTCAGACTGTGACCCCTGGTTCTGGGCTCCCCCACCATCGGGAACATCCTCCCTACATCTACCCTGTCTC
This sequence comes from Mustelus asterias, assembly GCF_964213995.1. NCBI lineage: Eukaryota > Metazoa > Chordata > Chondrichthyes > Carcharhiniformes > Triakidae > Mustelus > Mustelus asterias. Next base: position 110,007,789 of record NC_135810.1, read on the forward strand.
GCCCTCACCCGAACCCTATTCTGCCACTCAGCAATTACTGGGATCGTGAATCTTAAGTCAAGATAGTCCAGGGACATTCTGACAAGGCTTTACTTCACACTTTAAGAGAGCATAAAGCTTGAGGATAAAATCATGACCACATGATGATTTTGACCAGAGCAAGATCATCATCACGCGGTGAAAATTGTTGGGGAACGCAGCTGTCACAAGAGAAACTGAGCTTTGAAAACGACAATTTGTCAATTTGTTTTGGAGAGTTTGAAGACCTCCCGCAGAGATGAATTAACAAAAGCCTCTCTTCAGACAGTGTCTGGCCAGCAATGGGAGAAACTTTTGAATAACAAATGGCGTGTATTGCCATGACAAATTGTGGGTGAGCCACTGGGTCACTGAAATGGACTACAGAAGCTTTAGAAGCCTAGAGATATCACAATAAATTTATACATTCCTTCATACCATAATGACATAATTCAGTTTTAAAACAGCTCCCAAAGATTAAGACTGAGTACAGCAGGCAGTTAAGAAGGCAAATGATATGTTGGCCTTCATAGAGGATTTGAATATCAGGATCAGGATGTTTTGCTGCAATTGTATCGGGCATTGGTGAGGCTACATTTGGAATATTGCGTGCAGTTTTGGTGTCCTTATCTGAGGAAGGATGTCCTTGCTATACAGGGAGTACAGCGAAGGTTTACCATGCTGATTCCTGGGATGGCAGGTCTGTCATATTAGGAGAGATTAAGTCAGTTAGGATTATATTCACTGGAGTTTAGAAGAGCGAGAGGGGATCTCATAGAAACTTATAAAATTCTAACAGGGTTAGAGAGGGTAGATTCAGAAAGAGTGTTCCAAATGGTGGGGGGTGTCTGAACTAGGGGTCATAGCTTGAGGATATGGAGTAAAGCTTTTAGAACTGAGGTGAGGAGAAATTTCTTCACCCAGTGGGTGGTGAATGTGTGGAATTCACTACTACAGAATATAGCTGAGGCCAAAACCTTGTCTGATTTCAAGAAGAAATTAGATATACCTCTTGAGGCTAAAGAGATCAAGGGAGGAAGGCGGGATGATGATCATCCATGATCAGACATGGTCAAAATGAATGGCAGAGCAGGCTCAAAAGGCCGAATAGCCTACTTTTACTTCTAGTTTCTATGTTTCTATGAATTACAAATGTCCAAAAGCCACTGCAAATTTTGATTCTAGGAAACAAAAGACTGTTTTTTTGCCAGGAAGCATGTTACCTCATCAAGATGAACGGATACCTGCCCCTACCATTACCTGCCCTTATCATTAACCAACCAAACCTTTATCAATTTTCACAACTTTTACATGACCATATCATAAGACCATAAGATATCGGAGCAGAATTTGGCTATTTGGTGCATCGAGTCTGCTCTGCCATCCCATCATTTTCTTTTGTTCAGTCATGGCACATGGCTGGCCATCATTTTTTGCCCATCCCTAGCTGCCCTTGATAAGGTGGTGATGAGCTGCCTTCTTGAAATGCAACTGAGTGGCTTGCGAGGCCATTTCAGAGGGCAGTTGAGAGTCAACCACATTGCTGTGGCTCTGGAGTCACATGTAAGGACGGCAGATTTCCTTCCCTAAAGGACATTAGTGAACCATCGTTGAACAATCAACAATGGTTTCATGGTCGTCAGCAGACTTTTAAAAAATTTAAACTCCACCATCTCACTATGGCAGGATTCGAACCCAGGTCCCTGGAACATTTGCTCAGTTTCTGGATTAACAGTCAAGCGATAATACCACTAAGCCATCACAGCTGATATGTTGCTTAACCCCATTCTCCCACCTTTTCCCTGAAATCTTTGATTCCCCCAATCAAGAACCTATCTATCTCTGCCTTAAATACACTCAATGATTTGGCCGTCACAGATCCGCAACCCTCTGGGTTTCACCAGTAACTGAGATCGAAAATTTAGAATGCAGTTAAGGGCATTTTTTTTTTCATCGGATATCTTTTTAATGAAGTCTTTGGGGATTGAAACCACAATTCCCCTCAAACGCAGCATGCACCATTCTGTCTGGCTGGAGTGTCTCTGCCTAATTTATTGGAATAAAAAGTGCAGTGCATGGAGTAATCAAAAACCCCCATATTAACTTTAACTCAACTAATTTACGGCAATCAGGAAGCTATTTTTGTCCGTCGGATTGGAAGATGTCCCAGTTTTTCTGTAAATTTACAGCAAAATAAATGGAGCCAGTGAAGCAGCTGTGGGCCATAAAATAATTTGGCAACAGTTGGAACCATCTCCACTTTATTAATGGGTGCCCTTGGACGAAGCGTAAAGAACTCACATCCCTCATGTAATAGCCACTTGGCAACTTTGCTTTAATTTCTGTAATTCAGACAGAGTGAATGCTACATTTTCTGATGTATGCGCAACAGCAAGCCCCCGACCAGCATGTGATAAATGACCAGCTCACAATGGAACATAGATAAATTTAAAAGATAGTAAAATGGATGAAAGCGGGCAGTTATGTGCTTTATCGTCAGATACTTCCATCCATCATAAACAGCTCGCTGGTTCACATATATATCAATGAAGGTTCAGTCTACTGTAATAAGCTAATGGCACTTTCTCACTTGCACACCCTTGAGTCCTAACCAGAGACCATACCCAAATAGAAAGCAAGACCACATTTTTGTGACTCGTTCATACGCCTATGAAATCCACGTGCTCACTTTCTCTCTCGTTCTTTCAATATTTGCATTTGTAGGAGACAGTGAGGTGGTTCACTCCTAATCTAGTGGGGAAAATTGCACCAATTTACTGCTACATCGAACACAGAAAATGTTGGAAAACCTCAGCAAGTCTGGCAACATCTTTGGAAAGAGAACAGAGCCAATATCAGGATTACTCTTCTCAAGACATGCTGTTATGTATGTTGGGGCGTAGCCCCTTTAAGGCAACAAGTCATGTGACCTGGGTGTGGGGTGAGCTGGCCGGAACTGCCCTGAAAGGGCAGTTATCATAGAATCCTACAGGGCAGAAGGAGGCCATTCGACCCATCGGGTGTGCACCGACCTCAATCCCACCCAGGCCCTATCCCTACAACCCCGTGCATTTATCCCTAGCTAGTCCCACTGACACTAAGGGGCAACTTAGCATGGCCAATCCACCTAACCTACACATCTTTGGACTGTGGGAGAAACCGGAGCACCCGGTGGAAACCCACGCAGAAACGGGGAGAACGTGTCATCTCCACAAAGACAATGACCCAAGCCGGGAATCGAACCCAGGTCCCTGGCACTGTGAGGCAGCAGTGCTAACCACTGTGCCATCATGCGGAGTGTGGAGCGAGTAGACTGAATAAAGATCTGTGTTCTCTGACACCTGACTGTGGAGTAGTTCTTGAGGGGGACCCACTCGGTACTAAGGACTTTAACACGTAAACTCTGTTCTCTCTCCACAGATGCTGTCGGAACTTTCCAGCATTTTCTGTTTTGGTTTCAGGTACCAGAATCTGCAGTAGTTTGCTTTTATTTTACTATGCTGCTGCATCAAAATCCATTTTGATTCTTTTGTGGACTAGCACCCTTTGACCACTATATACCCCATTGAAAACAGCCAAGAACCACATGTACCCATGGGCAAGTAACAGTCAAGTTATGCATTGAAGAAGGGGCAGCACAGTGGCACAGTGGTTAGCACTGCTGCCTCACAGCGCCAGAGACCCGGGTTCAATTCCAGCTTCGGGTGACTGTGTGGAGTTTACACATTCTCGCCGTGTCTGCGAGGGTTTCCTCCGGATGCTCCGGCTTCCTCCCACAGTCCAAAGATGTGCAGGTTGGGTTGATTGGCCATGCTAAATTGACTCTAGTGTCAGGGGGTTAACAGGGTAAATAAGTGGGGTAACAGAAATAGGCCCTGGGTGGGATTGTGATGCAGACTCGATGGGCCGAATGGCCTCCTTCTGCACTGTAAGGTTTTTATGAAGACCTCAACCCATTTATCATCTCTGCCTAACTGATTCCAGCCAATTCTTCTCATGCCCACCAGGCAGTTGGGAGGCAGCTATTTCCAGTCATGGGTCAGGGGACCTTTGATTGCTGTCAGGTGAAGCTGTTGAAGGCTTATTATTGCAGCAGTTGCTTGTGGGTGTTTTCACACGCTTGTGTCTAAAATGTCACTCCATTCATGACTAAGTGTTGCTATCTTATTCTAAAGAGAGTTCCTGATTTAGCCAGGCACGCATCATTTGCTAACGGAGAGTTACCAGAATGGATGAGGGACTTCAGTGCCTGGAGAGATGAGGGAAGTTAGGAAATTAACTCTCCACGGCAGTTTTACACTGGAGACCCATTCTGAAAGAAAATCAATTCTTAGGTGTCAGGAGTTGGATTGACTGCACATAACACTGCCATTATGGATCAGTCACCCATTATAGAAACAGCTTGTTTTCCAAGTAGTAAGGAAAATGGGGCAGTTGCTATAATGCCAAATTTGTATTCAGGAGGCAAGTTGAAAATCTCTACTCTATTGCTCAAATGGCATTCTGAAGCCTTGTCTACCTGCTGAGATCCCATTTGAAGGAGAGCAGGAAGATCTGCGTTCCTGGGAAAGAGTCACCTTTTTCCCGGGTGGAAGAGTCAATGACTAGGGGGCATAGGTTTAAGGTGCGAGAGGCAAGGTTTAAAGGAGGTGTACGAGGCAAGATTTTTACACAGAGGGTGATGGGTGCCTGGAACTCGGTGCCTGGGGAGGTAGTGGAAGCAGATACGATAGCAAGTTTTAAGGGGTGTCTTGACAAATACATGAATAAAGTTAAAGTATTAGTCACAAGTAAGGCTTACATTAACACTGCAATGAAGTTACTGTGAAACTCCCCTGGTTGCCACACTCCGGCACCTATTCAGGTCAATGCACCTAACCAGCACAGTCTTTTGGACTGTGGGAGGAAACCAGAGCACCCGGAGGAAACCCAGGCAGACACGGGGAGAACGTGCAAACTCCACACAGTGACCCAAGCTGGGAATCGAACCCGGGTCCCTGGCGCTGTGAAGCAGCAGTGCTGACCACTGTGCTACCGTGTCGCCCACTACAATAGGATGGGAATAGAGGAATATGGTCCCCGGAAGGGCAGGGGGGTTTAGTTCAGACGGGCAGCATGGTCAGCGCAGGCTTGGAGGGCCGAAGGGCCTGTTCCTGTGCTGTAATTTTCTTTGTTGTTACCAACATCACCAAAGCCAATGCATCACCGTTGTTGTTTATGGGGTCTCGCTATGGGAAATTGACCACCATGTTCAAGTGCTTAAAAATTCAAGTTTATTTAATTCATTTATGGAATGCGGTTGTCGCTGGCAAGTCTAGCATTTGGTGCCTATCCCCAATTTCTCTTGAGAAGGTGATGTTGAGTTGCATTCTTGAACCCCTGTGTGGCTAGGTACTCTCTTAGTGCAATCAGCATTGTGACCCAGCGATCACAAAGGAACGCTGATATATTTCCAAATCAGGACAGTGATTTGATTTGATTTGATTTAATTTATTATTGTCACATGGGTGGCACAGTGGCATAGCACTGCTGCCTCACAGCGCCAGGGACCTGCATTCGATTCCCAGGTCTGTGTGGAGTCTGCACGTTCTCCCTGTGTCTGCATGGGTTTCCTCCGGGTGCTCCAGTTTCCTCCTACAGTCCAAAGATGCACAGATTAGGTTGATTGGCCATGCTAAATTGCCTCTTCGTGTCCCGGGATTTGTAGGTTAGAGGAATTAGCGCAGTAAATGTGTGGGGTTGCGGGGATAGGGCCTGGGGTGGGATTGTTGTCCGTGCAGACACGATGGGCCAAATGACCTCCTTCTGCACTGTAGGATTTCTATGATTCTATATATTGGGATGCAGTGAAAAGTATTGTTTATTGTGTGCTATACAGACAAAACATACCGTTCACAGAGTACATGGGGGAGAAGGAAAGGAGAGGGTGAAGAATATAATGTTATAGTCATAGCTAGGAGGTAGCGAAAGATCAGATTATTATATGGTAGGTCTATTTAAAGGTCTGATGGCAGCAGGGAAGAAGCTGCTCTTGAGCCAGTTGGTATGTGATCTCAGACTTTTGCATCTTTTTCCCGACGGAAGATGCTGCAGGCGAGTGAGTGGGATTTTACAACCTTGCTCAGGCGCGGCTCCTAAAATCCCGCCCCAGGCCAACGGAGGATTATGTTCTGCAAGCAAAGCCCGCCTCGATTCCAGGGCGGGTGAGGTGGTAAAATTCCAGCCAGTATGTCCGGGGTGCATGGGATCTTTGATTATGCTGGCTGCTTTTCCGAGGCAGTGGGAAGTGTAGACAGAATTAATGGATGGGAGGCTGGTTTGTGTGGTGGACTGGGCTATGTTCACAGAGTGTGTGTGTGACTTGGAGGGGAGTTTGGAGGTGGAGCTACTCCAAAGCATCTGCTGCCCTTCTTTTGGGCCTGTGGAAGTTGCAGATTTGGAAGGTGCCACTGAAGTTAGGCCTTGGCGAGTTGCTTCAGAGCATCTTGCTGAAGGGGGTGCATGTTTAAGCTGGTGGATTGGTTGCCAATCAAGGGCTGCTTTGTCGTGGACGGTGTTGAGCTTGTTGAGTGCTGTTGGAGCTGCACTCATCGAGACAAGCGGAAAGTACTCCATCGCATCCTGACGTATGCCTCGTAGATAAGAAATACTTCAGGAGGAGGGAGTCAGGAAGTGGGGCAGTCATGGCAGAATTGCCACTCTCTGAACGTGAAGCATTTTGGGGAATGCGAAGAACAGAAAAGGGTGCTATATAAATGCAGGTTCTTTTTTTTATTCCCAGGCTACATAAAGGGCTGGATGGCAACACTCACAGAATGTTGGCATCCATCTTGAGTAGCGTTGGAAAATAACTACCTCCTGTTACTGCGGAGTTTCACCGACTTGCAGCTGAATTGGTAAATAGAACATATTCACAGTAGCAGGCTTCTCGGACACAAGGGAGAGGAATAAACAAGCACATGGTGGAAATCTTTACTTCATAACAAACAGACATAAATCTCCAGCCAGCCAGTGAGTGATAGATATGACCAGCCTTGCACAAACAATCATATTAGATTCACTGAGGGGTAAACATCGGCCAAGACACTGGGGATAGCTCCACTTCTCTTCATTAATGTAGTGTCATGGGGTCCTTTACGTCCACTTGAGAGGGTAAATAGGGCCTTGATTCAACAGTGGGAATCATGGTGGCACAGTGGTTAGCCCTGCTGCCTCACAGCGCCAGAGACCCAGGTTCAATTCCAGCCTCGGGTGACTGTGCGGAGACTGAACATTTTCCCCGTGTCTGCGTGGGTTTCCTCTGGGTTACTCCAGTTTCCTCCCACACTCCAAAGATGTGCGGGTTAGGTTGATTGGCCATGCTAAATTGACCCGAGTGTCAGAGGGATTAGCAGGGTAAATATGTGGGGTTCCGGGAATAGGGCTTGGGTGGGATTGTGGTCGGTGCAGACCCGATGAGCTGAACAGCCTTCTTCTGCACTGTAGGGATTCTATGATCTCTCCCAAAAGACAGCAGCTCCAACATCCCCTCAGTCTTGCACAGTTTTGTCAACTTATATTATTGTGCTCAGGCAGAACATGAACTCACAAACAACTAACTCGAGCAACAGTGCTTCCAACTGAGCCCGGGTAGACAATAAGAAATAGGAGCAGGAGTATATGGTCACTCAAGCCTTTTCCACCATTCAATATGATCATGCCTAATCTTCTACCTCAACTTCAACCTCCCATAATATCTCCATAGCCCTCAGATTTGTTTTACTGTTCAAAAGTTTATCAATCTGAGTTTTGAACATACCTATCATTTGAGGCTGGAATTTTCACTCCCAGACCAGGAACGCAGAGTCGAGGGAATTCCCAGCTCCATGAACCCGGCTCCTGAAAGCTGTCCTGGAAGTTCTGAATCTCGTACTGGAAGGGGTAGGTGTTAATTAGAGTTGAACTAACCTGTGCCCCTCCATTCCACTCCCCAACCCCACACCCCCCATGAGCGTTTATAGCACCTGTGCCTAGTTAGTGCCAAGTCATGCCAACCCAGGCCCCCTATCCACACCCTTTGTCCTTTCACCCTCCATGCCAACTCCATCATGAGCAGACTTCAGGATTCATGCTGAGAGAAAACAAAATAAAGTTCTAAGAGTCTATTAATGAATCCACTGTTTAAAAACAAACTTTCTCCTTGATAAAATTCCAGTCACGACATTGAAATTCCTTCAACTACCTAATCCCTTATACCAACAAGCATTTGTATTCACAGCCCCAGACAGCTTTTTTTTAATTTAAAGGCCAGGGGAATTAAATCTCTTGACACCTTGACAGTTCCAATGAACTTTGTCAGTTCCTTTGACAGCTCAAAGGAGATCGATAGTTCCACTGACCTTATCCACTTTTTACACACATTGATGTATACTTTCAACAATTATAAGGGAACCTTACCTCTCCCAAAGGGTACATTACCTCCTTCAAAGGTATATCTGGACCTATCCAAAAGAATACACTAGCCCTTCAAAAGAGTACCCTACCTCTAAAGAACTCAGCTAACTTTAGATTTCTCCCCATAGGCTGAAGGTGCACAAGTCATGTTTTGGATAACCAACTAGCCAAAATTTGATCTAACTGAAGGCAACTGCACTTTAACATGCTCCCATCATCAAATCTGCCAATGCGATCGAGAGCAGAAACTCCCGGCCAGGGTGTTTGCTGTGGGCAAAAGTGGCAAATTGAATAAGTTTACATTGGATTTGATTGCAATTGAGCGGGGACCTGTCACTGACAACAGAATAGGAGGGCTTTTAAAACCAAAACAAACAGAAGCTGGAACTGGTGGAAGTGTACAGTAAGGAGCGCACAGCTGATACAACAACATCTGTAAAAAGAAAGGGCAATTTAATGCTTTTCGGTGCTCAGTCTTTGTCCAAACAAAAGTGTGCGTACATGAAACTTAGCATCTCCCATTTAAGGAAAGGTGTAGTGGCACTGGAGACAGTCCAGAGGAGGTTCAACAGACTGATTCCAGAAATGAGGGGTTTGTCGTATGAAGAGAGATTGAACAGTTTAGGCCGATACTCTCTGGAATTTAGAAGAATGAGGGGCGATCAAATTGAGGTATGCAAGATGATAAAAGGTATGGATAAGGTAGACGTGGAACGGATGCTTCTGCTGGTGGGGCATTCTAGGATGAGAGGTCATAGTCTTAAGATAAGGGATAGCAAATTTAAAAGAGAGTGGAGGAGAAACTACTTCTCCCAAAGGGTTGTGAATCTGTGGAATTCGCTGCCCCAAAGTGTGGTGGATGCTGGGACAGTGAGTAAATTTAAGGAGGTGTTAGACAGATTTTTAATTGGTGATGGGTTGAAGGGTTATGGGGAGAAGGCAGGAAAATGGGGATGAGGAGCATATCAGCCATGATCGAATGGCAGAGCAGACTCGATGCAATGAATGGTCTAATTCTGCTCCAATATCTTATGAACTTATGAACTGATACTTTTATAAAATCAACACGTGCCTGGAAAATAAAAACAGTCAACGTTGCCAAACACTCAGAAGGTCAGGCAGCAACTTTGGAGAGACAAAGGCGGGAACTTTCCAGCCGTTCATGCCAGCGGAATTCACCAGTCCCGCTGCAGCGAGCGGAGATTTGGCCGAGGGCCGAATTCTCCATCCTCGCTGGCAGCGCTGGTGCGGGGGGACGGAAATGACCAGAAATTTTCAGCCAAAGAGAGCCAGCCTTTCAGGTATTTGATAATCCTTTTGTGACCTCCTTTGAAATGAGGATTGCAGAAGCGAATGAGTCAGATCTCTGAATGTTATCGTGTTGAATTTGTGTTCCGTGGGGCAAACCCAAATGAACTGGCGGGTTCCAGGAGTCCAAAATAAATGAAGGTCCAAATGGGAGCAGCTTGATCTCCGAACACTAATTAAAATGGGAATTTGTGTCTCCTGCGCCACGATAACAAAAATTATCAACCAATTTTCATACATCAGGCAGTCAGCATGTTTATCGGGCTCACTGTTGGGTAATGCAACTGCCAAACATTAATAGAGTTGGCCGGTGCAGTATGTACTGGCTGATAGGATGTCTCCTCATAACAACAACCATCACAGTGCCTGGAATGTCATAAATCATCCCAACGCACTTCACAGGAGCCGAATCCAACAAAAATTTGACACTGAATCATAGAATCATCATCGAATCATAGAATCCCTACAGTGCAGAAGGAGGCCATTTGGCCCATTGAGTCTGCACCAACAACAATCCCACCCTATCCCCGTAACCCCACACATTTACCCCGCTAATCCTCCCGAAACTAGGATCAATTTAGCATGGCCAATCAACCTAACCCGCAGATCTTTGGGCTGTGGGAGGAAACCGGAGCGCCCGGTGTCACTTAACCAGATATTGGGAGAGATGATCGAAAGCTTGGCCATGAAAGCAAAGGACGATTAGGAGGAAATTTGATAGCACCACTCAAAACAGGAACCAATTTCAATTGGAATAAATAAGGAAATGCTGATTGCAATGTCTGAAGTATACGAAAGCGAATGGTATTTGCTACCAAATAAACCTGTTGGACTTTAACCTGGTGTTGTTAAAACTCTTACTGTGTTCACCCCAGTCCAACGCCGGCATCTCCACATCATGAAGTATTGATAACCAGAAGACACAGATTTAAGGAGATTGATTTGATTTGATTTATTATCACATGTATTAGTATACAATGAAAAGTATTGTTTCTTGCGTGCTATACAGACAAAGCATACCGCTCATAGAGAAGGAAATGAGAGAGTGCAGAATGTAGTGTTACAGTCATAGCTAGGGTATAGAGAAAGGTCAACTTAATGCAAAGTAAGTCCATTCAAAAGTCTGAAGGCAGCAGGGAAGAAGCTGTTCTTGAGTCAGCTGGTATGTGACCTCAGACTGTCGTATCTTTTTCCCGACCGAAGAAGGTGGAAGAGAGAATGTCCGGGGGTGCATGGGGTCTTTAATTATGCTGGCTGCTTTGCCGAGGCAGCGGGAAGTGTAGACAGAGTCAATGGATAGGAGGCTGGTGTGCGTGATGGATTCACGACCTTTTGTAGTTTCTTGCAGTCTTGGGCAGAGCAAGAGCTATACCAAGCTGTGATATAACCAGAAAGAATGCTTTCTATGGTGCATCTGTAAAAGTGGGTGAGAGATTGGCAAAAGATCTAAGGGTGTCACGAGGAAACATTGTTTTGCACAGAGAAGGGTGGTCTGGAATGCAATGCCCAGGAGGGTGTTTGGAAACAGATTCAACAAAGTGCTAGCATTCAAAAGAAAATTGGACAAAGGCTTGAAGAGAAAAATAAATGTACAGATCTATGAGAAAAGAGCAGGGCAGTGGGATTAACTGGATAACTCTTGCAAAGAGCTGGCGCAGGCCCACAGGCCCCTTCTCTGTTGTATGACACTATGTTCTGTCATTTCCAATTGCATTGTCAATTGCATTGAGCTTCGATCTCAAGCACCACTGTACTCGGATCGAGAGAGTTAAAATTACAGCTGTCAGTCACCCTCCTTGGCCTCCTCAGCATAAAGCCATTGAAATAAATACAGTAAAATTTACAGACTGCAGCGATCGTCATAAGGCCAAATGTCCAGGAATAGCTTCAGTTAGCAATCTGTACGCAGTGCACGAAACAAGAAGTCGCATTATCCAGTGCCAATGATTCTTAAAGGGTTGCACATCTGGCTCGCAGGCAATCAGCGTCACAGTTGCTTAGTTATCGCACTCTCTGCTCGCCAGGCCTCAGTGCTAGTGGCAGTGAGCATCACATTTACATCCCTGGAGAGAGCTATAACAGCTTATTTATGGCTTGTTCTCCCAGTGGGTTTGTGAAGGCTGCTGAAGCCAAATATAGACATTCAGACAGCCACCTTGTTCAATTAATTTGGGTTTCCCAAATATAACTTTTTTTTTTGAAAGGCCAGGCACCGGGTGACTAGAATTGCACATTAGTTGCAAAAAAAATCCAGTGAGGTTTCAAAACACTTTGGCAAACTGTTCCGAAGCGCACTTTGTTGATTAGGAAATACTTTTTAAAGCGGTTTTGCCTTGCGCAGCCCTTCAGTCAAAGAACAAAGAACAGTACAGCACAGGAACAGGCCCTTCGGCCCACCAAGCCTGCACCGATCACATTGTCCTATCTAGACCAACCGCCTGTAGCCCTCTATACCCCGCTTGTTCATGTGTCTATCCAGATAAGTCTTAAATGTCACTAACATGGGGGACAACACGGTGGCACAATGGTTAGCACTACTACCTCACAGCACCAGGGAACTAGGTTCGATTCCTGGCTTGGGTCACTGTCTATGCAGAGTTTGCACGTTCTCCCCGTGTCTGCATGGGTTTCCTCCATGTGCTCTGGTTTCCTCCCACGCTCCGAAAATGGGCGGGTTAGGTTGATTGGACATGCTAAATTAATCCTTAGTGTCCTGGGATGCGATAGGTTAGAGAGATTAGCAGGGGATAGGGCCGATAGGGCTAAATCTGTGGGGTTATGGGGATAGGGCTTGGGTGGGATTGTTGTCCGTGCAGGCTCGATGGGCCGAATGGCCTCCTTCTGCACTGCAGGACTCTATGTTTCTATGATTCTAACACGTCTGCCTCAACCACCTCACTTGGCAGTGCATTCTCGGCCCCCACCACCCTCTGTGTAATAAACTTCCCCTGCAGATCTCCACTGAACCTTTCCCCCGCTTACCTTGAACTTGTGCCTCCTTGTAGTTGTCATATCTGCTCTGGGAGAAAGCTTCCAACTGTTCACCTTATCTATGTCCTTATCTGTGTCATCTGAAACAGAGCTGGGAGTTCCCCTTCCAAACACCAAGGTAGAAAAAAGTGTAAAAACCTCATAGTTTTGCAGTCGATGTGATACAACCCAAAAGAAATTATGGTCAGAGTGACTGCATGGATCCAAATTTATTTTATGATTTAAGTACGGAGACAGTGAAGCAGTACTTTATTGCATTAGCAAATAACTAAACGCCCAGTGAAATGCCTAAATAAGATGCCCTAAGAGTTGCTCTTCCTAAAGATAAGCTATCAGTAAGTTATGTTGGTCTAACTCAGGTGTATCTTTGTTCAGTAAATTTCCAAAGGTGGAATCATAGCATTCATAGAATCATACAGCGCAGCAGAGGCCCATCAGCCCATCGAGTCTGCACTGACACATTAGAAACACCTGAACTCCCACCTAATCCCATCTGCCAGCACTTGGCCCATAGCCCTGAATGTTATGATGTACCAAGTGCTCATCTAGATACTTTTTAAAGGATATGAGGCAACTCACCTCTACCACCCTCCCAGGCAGTGTGTCCCAGACCGCCACTACCCTCTATGGGTAAAAAGTTTTTTCCTCAGATCCACCCTAAACCTCCTGCCTCTCATCTTGAGTGCAAAGAAGGTTCATCAGGATGTCACCTGATCTTGAGTGCATTAGCAATGAGGAGAGGTTGAATAAACTAGGATTGTTTTCACTGGAAAGACGGAGGCTGAGGGGAGATCTGATAGAGGTCGACAAAATTATGAGAGGCATAGACAAAGTGGATAGTCAGAGGCTTTTTCCCCAGGGTGGAAGTGTCAATTACAAGGGGACACAAGTTCAAGGTGAGAGGGGGAAAGTTTAAGGGAAGTGTGCAGGGAAGTTTTTCACGCAGAGAGTGGTGGGTGCCTGGAACGCGCTACCAGAGGAGGTGGTGGAAGCAGGCACAATAACAACATTTAAGAGGCATCTGGATGGGTACACGAATAGGGAGAGAATAGAGGGATATGAACCAAGTAAGGGCTGAAGAGTTTTTTTTGTTTAGTTAGGGCATCATGATCGGCACAGGCTTGGAGGGCCGAAGGGCCTGTTCCAAAGCTGTACTTTTCTTTGTTCTTTGAACCTATGTCCCCTTGTGACTGACCCTTCAACTAAGGGGAACAGCTACTCCTTATCCACCCTGTCCATGCTCCTCATAATCTTGTATACCTCGATCAGGTCTCCCCTCAGTCTTCTCTGCTCCGACAAAAACAACCCAAGCCTATCCAACCTCTCTTCATAACTTAAATGTTCCATCTCAGGCAGCATCCTGATGAATCTCATTTGCACCCCCTCCAGTGCAATCATATCCATCCTATCATGTGGCAACCAGAACTACACACAATACTCTAGCTGTGGCCTTACCAAAGTTCTATACAATGCATTGGCGGAAATTGAATGAGGCCACCCAGTCCATAATGATGCTATCGCTTCCCCCTGGATCTTTAATGCATTTCCCTGCTCTTTACAAATACAAATCCAGTCCGCCTTTAAGTGACATTAAAGCCACTGCTTCGATTGCCACTTGACTACTAGATCCAGCTTCATTTAACGATCTGAATACATGCGGTGAAACATTACTTAATGCATCAGCTAGTAACAATAGAACTAATGTATAAATGAGACATTGAAGGGGTTTGGTTACAATTTCCAGATCCTAATAATGCTAGGTGTAAGAAAAACCTTGGACCTGCCCTTTTCATTCTTCAGGTGACAATCCCCAGTTTTCGCCCCCTTGTTATTAATTGTCCAACCAACGGAAAAAATCTTTCACCATCTACCCACTCAAAACCATCCATTATTTAAAAAGAAACTTCTTTTAGGTCTACCACTTCATATTGTCAGTTTCAACAAAACAGCTTTCTAATGTTGTCTTTCTTCATAACCATAACCTTTCAATCTTAGTATCATTCTTGTAAACCTCCAATAAATCTTGTTAGCGTGGCTCCAATATTATTTTTGTTATGGGGTGCCCAGGACTGCTTGTAATACTCCAACTATGCCTTAAGCAATCTTTCAGACCAATTTAACATCAATTCCTTCTGTGTTCAATGTCCCTCTAAACAAAATTGAATATCATGGAATCCCTACGGTGCAAAAGGAGCCCATTCGGCCCATGGAGTCTGCACTGACCACAATCCCACCCAGGCCCTATTCTCGTAACCCCACATATTTACCCTGCTAATCCCCTGACGCTAAGGGGCAATTTAGCATGACCAATCAACCTAACCCGCACATCTTTGGACTGTGGGAGGAAAACCAGAGCACCCAGAGGAAACCCACGTAGACATGGGGAGAACGTGTAGACTCCACACAGACAGTGACCCGAGGCTGGAATTGAACCGGGTCCCTGAACTGTGAGGCAACAGTGCTAACCACTGTGCCACCGCTATGCCATTTGAATTTCTTCTGGTTTTCTTCTACCTACACTCTTTGAAGGATTAAGTATCCACAGCTCTGTTCTTCCATTCTAGCTGCACAGCCTTCCATTGTGTTTTCCCTTCCCAAAATGTAACACTGCACGATTCCCTGCATTGAATTTCACTGCCATTTATGTGCCCACTAATACAAACCTGTTTATGTGCCCTTACAATCTTACCACCCCTTCCACTAACGTAATATTATCAGCAAGCTTTGGCATCATTTACTTTGTCATTCTGTCTAAATCATTTAAATAAATCGTGACTTGTTGGTACAGAACTTGACTATTGCTGAAAAAAGAGACACGCTGTGGAAGCTTTTCATCTTACACTCATCAGGACAGATTCGCAAGAATATCAAATCTCAAAGCGAACAAAAAAAAATTGCATGAGAAAAGGGCGCTGATTGGTTGGTAAGTGGAGTCAGGTTGGTAGATGTATTGCCATGGAGAATGCACCAGAGAATAGTTAACAGCTAAGCTTTTGTTTAAATTCAAACCAGGCCAGTCAACCCTGATTGTTCAAGGTATTACCATGGGGGAATGAGCCAGTGCATGGCTGTTCCCCCAAGCTTTTCTTTCGTTGAAAAAGGCACAATGTTGGGACATGTTCTTTCAGTTTGCACAGGACAGGACCCTGTGTGTAACTGTATGTAGCTCCAGCACATGTAAGTGAACCTCACTGCAGCCTGACTAATCTTAAATTGGTTGTAAGTCTAATTCTTAGCGCAATCAGCATTGTTTAGTGAGTGTTATCCAATCATGGAATCACATGTGATGTTGGACTCTGTTCTGAGTTTGGCAAGTATGGGCTGGTTAGAATCAATGAATCCCTGAAGTGCAGAAGGCCATTTGGCCCATCAATTCTATACTGACCGCAACCCCACCCAGGCCCTATTCCCATAAGCCCACACATTTACCCTGCTAATCCCCGTGACACTAAGGGTCATTTTGGCATGGCCCGCACATCTTTGGACTCTGGGAGGAAACCAGAGCACCCGGAGAAAACGCACACAGACAGGGGGATACGTGCAGACTCCGCACAGACAGTGGCTGAGGCTGGATTTGAACCCGGGTCCCTGGCATTGTGAGGCAGCAGTGCTAACCACTGTGCCACCGTGCCGGCCAGTTGAGTGTGGTCAGTACTTCATCTGTTGTCAAAGGGACACATAGTTGGATACAATCCACTAGTCATTGGGGTGTATGACCTACATACCTGGCATCATCCTGTCACTGAAATTCATATACCACACTATTCATTTGGATGGTACGCAGAGCGTCTTTTTGGCTTGACGGCAAAGTCAAGTGCAGAATACCAATTGTGTTACTAATCATAGGATCCCTACAGTGCAGAAGGAGACCATTTGGACCATCGAGTCTGCACCAACTTTCTGACATAGTTACTAAGGCCCTCTCCTGTGCCCTATCCCTGTAACCCCACACATTTACCATGGCTAATCCCATCTAACCTAAACATCTTGGGACATTGAGGGGCTATTTAGCATGACCAATCCACCTAATCTACATATCTTTGGACTGTGGGAGGAAACTGCAGCACCCGCAGGAAACCCACGCAGACACGGGGAGAACATGCAAACTCCACACAGATAGTCACCCAAGGCTGGAATCAAACTAAGGCCCCTGGTGCTGTGAGGCAGCAGTGCTAACCAGTGTTCCACTGTGCTGCCCTACTAATGCATAGTAGCAGAATGAAACAGCTAACACCAACAACCAATTTAAGATTATCAGTCGGACTTGCAGTATGGCTCAAAGTAACTTCATTGCAGTGTTAATGTAAGCCTACTTGTGACACTAATAAATAAAGCGTTAAAAAAATACTTACATGTGCTAGAAGCTACATATCTTCACACGCAGGGCCTTTGTAAACGGAAAGAGCCTATCCATGCATCACACCTTTTTTCAACCAAGCGCGAGTTTTGGGGACAGCCATTCTCTGACTCATTCCCCATCGCAATGCCTTGACCAGTAGGGGACAACCTGCCTGGTTGAAGTTAAACAAAAGCTTAGCAGTTAACTGTTCCCTGATGCATTCTCCATGACAATGCTTCTACCAATCAGATGTCCACGTGCCAACCAATAAGCACATTCTTCAAATGCAATGTAAATTGGTGTCTGCTTTGAGATTTGGCAGCATGTTTCTTTCTTCAGGAATTTATATGAATGTAAAACAAAAAAGCTCTTGTCTTTTTTTGCACATAAAACTTGCCGCTTTGATGCAAAACTATGGAGAGGAGATGGGGAGTTCTAAAAAGTAGTCATGGATGAACCACCTTGCACCACCTTCAACTACCTGTTCTCGAAACCACCGAATGTCTCTTCAATAAAATAGGATGGTTTCTATAATTGGTGGTCGATTTGCAGTGAAGGTTTTATGCCCCAGCAACAAGGGCGGCATGGTGGCACAGTGGTTAGCACTGCTGCTTTACAGAGGCAGGGACCCGGGTTCAATTCCGGGCTTGGGTGACTGTCTTGAGGAGTCTGCATGTTCTCCCCGTGTCTGCATGGGTTTCCTCCGGGAGCTCCAGTTTCCTCCTGAAGTCCAAAGATGTGTGGGTTAGGTTGATTGGCCGTGCTAAATTGCCCCTTAATGTCAAGGGGATCAGGAGGGTAAATATGTGGGATTACAGGGACAGGACCTGGGTGGGATTATTGTCGGTACAGGCTCGATGGGCCAAATGGCCTCCTTCTGCAGTGTAAATTCTATGATGATTCTATGAAGTTAAAAATCTATCCCCGCCACATCCTCAATCTATTACATGACTTTCGCAGTTTAAGCAACATGTTAAAAATGGGAGTAGCGTAATTTCTTTATTAGGTAGAGGCTTATCCTCCGGATATGTTCCATGATTACAGAGCTGCTGCATGGTGCCAGGCTGATTACTGACACATCATTGATCGGTGGGAAACAGTGGGCGAGAAGTTTTCTAACTTAATACATTTTATGGAGATATACTGAGCGTGCTTTCCACCAATTGTGGGCAATGTTAGGGAGTTCTAAGAAGTTTTCATGGATGAACCAACTTGCACAAATATCACACGGATTTAATTGCACAATTTGGAAATTCTGATAGAGAAATTGGGGGGTGCTGTGGCACAAATGAGTAGTGTCCCTGCCTCTGAGCCAGAAGCTCCGTGCTCGAGTCCCACTCCAGCACTTGATGGCCAGGGAAGGTGCGTTCATAACGCGGTCAAACAGGTTGGGCGTGTCAACCTGCCAGTCCTTCCAAATACGCCAGTGGCTGGCGGTAAGACCGGGAGAAACTCCTGGTCAGCCACGCTTGATGTGGAGTGGCGCCCCCTCATGCTATAAGCCTCTGGCGACAGGCTAGTGACCTGTTCCAGGAATCACTCGCTATAGAAACAGACAAAAGTCTGCCTTAGTGCCCCATTAGATGCGGGAAGAGAATCGGACGGAGTTGAAGCAGAGAAATTGGGAAATGACTTAAACATGTGCTAGATTTTTCGACTGCTGAGCACAATCCACTGGTGACTAATGTTTGAGCAACAGAAGGTATGGAATTCCCTTCTTATTGTGTGTTGCAAATTCATGAGGTAGATTCCCCCCCATCTTCAAGCAGCTGGTGCTAATAACTGTCATTATAAACCTTCACAGTTTGGTAAAACATATCAGGGAAGTCTTGTCAGCGTTGCTTAAACCGAGGAACATCGTTGAAACCCGTGACAGGGAAAGGCGTGAAAAAAATTAAAATAAACATCTCCCTAAGCCAAATCACCAGGGACCCAGGTTCGATTCCCAGCTTGGGTCAATGTCTGTGTGGAGTTTACACGTTCTCCCCGTGTCTGCGTGGGTTTCCTCCGGGTGCTCCGGTTTCCTCCCACAGTCCGAAAGACGTGCTGGTTAGGTGCATGGGCCATGCTAAATTCTCCTTCAGTGTACCCAAACAGGCGCAGGAGTGTGACGACTAGGGGATCATAGAATCATAGAAACCCTACAGTGCAGAAGGAGGCCATTCGGCCCATCGAGTTTGCACCGACCACAATCCCACCCAGGCCCTACCCCCACATATTTACCCGCTAATCCCTCTAACCTACGCATCCCAGGACTCTAAGGGGCAATTTTTAACCTGGCCAATCAACCTAACCCGCACATCTTTGGCCTGTGGGAGGAAACCGGAGCACCCGGAGGAAACCCACGCAGACACGAGGAGAATGTGCAAACTCCACACAGACAGTGACCCGAGCCGGGAATCGAACCCAGGACCTTGGAGCTGTGAAGCAGCAGTGCTAACCACTGTGCTACCGTGCCGCCCCGGGATTTTCACAGTAACTTCATTGCGATGTTAATGTCGGCCTACTTGTGACACTAATAAATAAACTTTAAACTTAAACAAATCATTAATCGAATAGTGTTTTACCAGACTTCTTCCAAGTAGGTATTATGGCCTTTAGTTTAATCACTGTGCCGTCACATCCATAATGGGTATAGCACAAGATGCAGAATCAAATGAGTAATTGTATTGGAAAAGGATACATTTGCCTTCCAATGGCGAAACAATTATCATTTGTCTAGGGTTCCCGTGATCTGGATAAGAGCTAAATAAAACCTGAAATAATTATAAAATGAAGCAGTTGTAAACCATTTACATTTCAGTTCAACAGCTAACAACAACTTTTATTTATATAGCACCTTTCCCATTATAAACATGCCAAGCTTGCCAAGCTTCCCATTATAAACATGCCAAACATGCCAAGAATAAAAGGGAGTCACTTTAGAACAGAGATGAGGAGAAATTTCTTCAGCCAGAGAGTGGTGGGTCTGTGGAATTCATTGCCACAGAGGGCTGTGGAGGCCGAGACGTTGAGCGTCTTCAAGACAGAAATTGATAAATTCTTGATTTCTCGAGGAATTAAGGGCTATGGGGAGAGAGCGGGTAAATGGAGTTGAAATCAACCATGATTGAATGGTGGAGTGGACTCGATGGGCCGAATGGCCTTACTTCCGCTCCTATGTCTTATGGTCTTATGGTCTTAAGCTTCTTCCCAGGAGCACTTATAAAACAAAGCATCACACCGAACCACTGAAAGCGATATAATGTCAGGTCACCTGAAGTTTGGTCAGAGACGTAGATTTTAAATGAAGGAGGAATGTGAGATAGAGACGTGGAGGGTTGTACAAAGAACAAAGAAAATTACAGCACAGGAACAGGACCTTCGGCCCTCCAAGCCTGCACCAACCATGCTGTCCGACTTAACTAAAACCCCCTACCCTTCCGGGGACCATATCCCTCTATTCTCATCCTATTCATGTATTTGTCAAGACGCCCCTTAAAAGTCACTAGCGTATCCGCCTCCACTATCTCCCCCGGCAAAAGGTTCCAGGCTCCCACCACCTTCTGTGTAAAAAATCTGCCTCATACATGTAGAGAAGGAATTCCAGAGCTTAGGGCCCAGGCGGCTAGAGCAATTAAAAATCAGAGACGTTCAAGAGGCCAGAATTAGAGGAGTGCAGATACCTCTAAGGGTTATGGGGGTGGAGAAGATTACAGAGATAGGGAGGGGTTGGGGGAATGGAGAGATTTGAGAACAAGATGGGGAATTTAATAGTCAAGACATGTTTGTCAGGGACCCAAGGTAGGTCAGTGAGCACAGGGATTTTGTTTTGATTTATTATTGTCACATGTATTGATATACAGTGAGCGGCATGGTGGCATAGTGGTTAACACTGCTGCCTCACAGGGCCAGGGACCTGGGTTCAATTCTGCCCGTGGGCGAATGTCTGTGTGGAGTTTGCACGTTCTCCCTGTGGGTTTCCTCTGGGTGCTCCGGTTTCCTCTCACAGTCCAAAGATGTACAGATTAATTTGATTAGCCGTACGAAATTGCCCCTGAGTGTTGGGGGGATTAGCAGGGTAAATATGTGGGATTACAGGAATAGGGCCTGGGTAAGATGGTTGCCAGTGCAGGCTTGATGGGCCAAATGGCCTCCAGCTGCACTGTAGGGACTCTATGAAAAGTATTGTTTCTTGTGCGCTATACAGACAAAGCACACCGTTAGAGTTTTAGGGGAACGGGACTTGATAACAGTTACCACACTGGCCTTCAGTGGGGTTTTGGATTATCTCAAGTTTGCAGAAGGGAGAATGTGGGAGACCAGCTAACTGTGCATGGGAATGAGGGTTTCAGCAGCAGATGAGCTGAGACAGGGGTGAAGTCAGGCACTGTTGGGGAGCCAGAAATCATCTTAATGAGGTTGGAAAATCACCTCAGGGCCATACATGGCCAAGGGCAGGATTTACCGCATAACCCACATGGTGGCAGGAGGAAGCCTGCCACTAGCTGGCAACAGGATCTTCCGGTCTTGCCATTGTCCACAGGGTTTCCTGTTGAATGCACCCCTCGCCACTGGGAAAGCTGCGGTGGCGGAGGGTGAAGGATGGTAGTTAACATCATACTGTTGACTGTTATGGGTGGCACGGTGGCACAGTGGTTAGCACTGCTGCTTCAAAGCGCCAGGGACCCGGGTTCGATTCCCGGCTTGGATCACTGTCTGTGTGGAGTTTGCACATTCTCCCCATGTCTGCATGGGTTTCCTCCGGGTGTTCCGGTTTCCTCCCACAGTCCAAAGATGTGCAGGTTAGGTTGATTGGCTCTGCTAAATTGCCCCTAGTGTCAGGGGATTAGCAGGGTAAATGTGTGGGGTTACGGGAATAGGGCCTGGGTGGGATTGCAGTCGGTGCAGACTCGATGGGCCAAATAGCCTCCTTCTGCACTGTAGGGATTCTATGTTCCGTGACCTTTGGTGGGATTTTCCAGCCGTTCCCACCAGCAGGGTCCTTCGGTCCCGCCGATAGCCGAACCGCAGCGGATGAACAACGGGAAACTCCATTGACAATGATGGGACTGGAAAATCCTGCCACTGACCAATGGTGGACAGCCTCCAATGCCACAAAACATGCCACGGGGGGACTGGAAAATCCTGCCCTCTGGTTCTCTTTGCATTGGTGCTGCCTGACTTCCTGAGCATTTCCAGCATTTTACATTTTTATTTCAAATTTCCAATAACTATAGTATTTGTAGTTTTGTGCACCATATGTTATCACCTAAATGCAGGTTTTTTTTATTCATTTGTGGGACATGGGCATTGCTGGCTGGCCAGCATTTATTGCCCATCCCTAGTTGCCCTTGAACTGAGTGGCTCCCTCGGCCATTTCAGAGGGCAGTTGAGAGTCAACCACAACAGGTGTTAACCTGTTTATTTCATTTCCAATAAAATAACAGAAAAAGTAATATAATACATTAATAAATCCATAATATCCACAGTAATTCTTCTATCTCCTATTTTAATATATGTCAATCTATTTATCTAGTTGATTTAATAATGGCAGAAGAAATAATGCTTTATCGTCAACGGTAATGTTTAAGCTTATCTTCCCTCCAATTTTAAAGTCTCTTCCTATTTCAGGGACTGAAGTCATTGTTGAGATTGGTTGTTGGATTTAAATTTATTCCCTATGGATTCTGCCCAATATTGTGAGCTGAATCAAACATCTCGGCCCAATACACATCAATCACATGCAGTCATTACTCCATTCCTCCCTTTTTTCCCACATCATAAATTCCAATATCCAGCCGCAAGAGGTGATCTGTTTGAAAACGCACTGAGCTTTAAGTCCAGCTGAACCTCTAGGGTTGCCATCTGCCCAGGACATCTCTGCGAGCAACGTGGTAGGTAGCACGAGGCACAATAGTTAGCACTGCTGCCTCATAGCGACAGGGACCAGCCTTGGGTGACGTCTCTGTGGAGTCTGCACATTCTCCCCCGTGTTTGCGTCGGTTTCCTCTCGGTGCTCCGGTTTCCTCCCACGCTCCAAAGATCATAGAATCCCGACAGTGCAGAAGGAGGCCATTCGGCCCATTGAGTCTGTACCAACCACAATCCCACCCAGGCCGTATTCCCATAACCCCACACATTTACCCTGCTGATCCCCCTGGGCCAATCAACCTAAGCCACACACCTTTGCACTGTGGGAGGAAACCGGAGCACCCGGAGGAAACCCACACAGGCACGGGGAGAAAGTGCAAACTCCAAACACAGACAGTGACCCGAGACCAAAGTTGAACCTGGATCCCTGGCGCTGTGAGGCAACAGTGCTAACCACTGTGCCAGTGTACCGCCTGGTTGTGCAGGTTAGGTGGACAGGCCATGCTAAATTTCCCCTTAGTGTCCCAAGATGTGCGGGATGATCCCAGGAATGGTAGGCCTGACATACGATGAACGTCTGAGGATCGTGGGATTATATTCATTGGAGTTTAGGAGGTTGAGGGGAGATCTAATAGAAACTTACAAGATAATGAACGGCTTAGATAGGATGGACGTAGGGAAGTTGTTTCCATTAGCAGGGGAGACTAGGACGCGGGGGCACAGCCTTAGAATAAAAGGGAGTCACTTTAGAACAGAGATGAGGAGAAATTTCTTCAGCCAGAGAGTGGTAGGTCTGTGGAATTCATTGCCACAGAGGGCTGTGGAGGCCGAGACATTGAGCGTCTTCAAGACAGAAATTGATAAATTCTTGATTTCTCGAGGAATTAAGGGCTATGGGGAGAGAGCGGGTAAATGGAGTTGAAATCAACCATGATTGAATGGTGGAGTGGACTCGATGGGCCAAATGGCCTTACTTCCGCTCCTATGTCTTATGGTCTTATGGTCTTATAGTTGGATTAGCCATGGTAAATCAAGAAACCCCAACAAGGCAAGCCATCGGCGTGACACTGAATGCCATGGGGAGGCAGCGGCATTGGGTATTGTTACTGGAGTATAATCTGGAGACCCAGGGTGACACTCTGGGGACCTGGGTTCAAATCCCACTAAGACAGGTGGCGGAGGTGTCTTATAAACTTATCTGCTTCACAGATGCACTTGAGGAAAGGTTGTGGAAGAACCACTAGCACATTTTAACTCTAATAAGACTCCTAGTTAGTCTCACCCATCTGTGATGGTCAGGAAGCTTAATTGAGCCTTTGCACCCTCTATTGCCCATCCCTAATTGCCCTTCAACTTGTTAGGCCATTTAAGCGTCAACCATTCTTGAGCCACTTGTCAGCCAGACCAGGTAAGGACGGCAGATTTCCCTCCATAAACGACATTAGTGAACCAGATGGGCTTTTACAACAAGTGATTCATAATCATCATTAGATTTTTATTGAACTCAAGCTTCACCCTCTGCCATGGTGGGATTTGAACCCAGGACCTCAGAGCATTGCCCTGGGTCTCCGGGTCGCTAGTCCAGTGACAATGAGTAGTTTATCAATTGGTCATCTTGGGAATGGATTTTTCTGCCAGCATTCAGGTATTTACGTGTGAAGTTCCTACGTTCGTCCCTATTTTGACTTGATTTATTATTGTCACATTTATAGGGATACAGTGAAGAGAATTGTTTCTTGCGCGCTATACAGACAAAGCATACCGTTCATAGAGAAGGAAAGGAGAGAGTGCAGAATGTAGTGTTACAGTCATAGCTAGGGTGTAGAGAAAGATCAGCTTAATATAAGATAGGTCTATTCAAAAACCTGATGACTGCCTTGAAGAAGCTGTTCTTGGTATTTGATCTCAGACTTTTGTATCTTTTTCCTGACGGAAGAAGGTGCAAGAGAGAATGTCCAGGGTGCACGGGATCCTTGATTATGCTGGATGCTTTTCTGAGGCAACGGGAAGTGTAGACAGAGTCAGTCGATGGGAGGCTGGTTTGCGTGATGGACTGGGCTACATTCATAACCCTTCGTGGTCTCTTGCAGTCTTGGTCAGAGCAGGAGCCATACCCAAGCTGTGATACATCCGGAAAGGATGCTTGCTACAGTGCATCTGTAAAAGTTGGTGAAAGCCGTAGCAAACATGCCGAATTTCCCTATCCTCCTGAGAAGAAGCTGGCAGTACAACCATGCAACAACTTACATTTACATAGCACCTTTCACGTAATGAAGCATCCCAAGCCACTTCACAGGAGTGTGATCAGACAACACAGTGATGCATTAAGCAACTCGCATTCCCAAATTACAATGCCCGTCTGAGAATAGTAACAGTGGCCTTAATTAACTGTGTTTGTGCTTAGTTACTGCTTTTACTCATGCAAGCAACCAAAGGAAAGCTAACTAAAACTGGCTCGACATGAAATAATAGAAAACAGAGCACCTACTGAGCAAACAACTACGAAGATAAAAAGGCTGGAAATCTTCAGGAATCTTAAAACACATCTGCAAAAAGAAGAAACAAATAAAAGAGATGTAAATATAGACACAGTCAACAGTCTATGTCCAAATGACTCCGATTGACATTAACGCAGTCTAAATCTGATTTTAAAAGAATGTAAGTTATCCTAAAACCTTCACCGATTATATAGACAGACCGGATTATTTTGATCTTGGAATTCAGGAACAGGGAAAGATGGTTAATACCCACTGTTTCACCACTTCAGGAGATCATTGATGATCAATGACCTAACTACACAAAGCACCTTTCACCACAGTTTTTTAAAACCCTGTGTTTACAAAAATCTTTCAATCTCAGATCTAAAATTTACAACTATTCTGGCATTATTTGTCACAGAATCCCTAAAGTGCAGATTCGGCCCATCGAGTCTACACTGACTCTCTGACAGAACATCTTTCCCAGCCCCCCCCCCCCCCCCGCCACCACCCCCGCCCTATCCCTGTAACCCCACACATTTAACCCACTAATCTCCCTAGCCTACACATCCTGGGACACTAAAGGGCAATTTATCATGGCCAATCAACCTAACCCCGCACATCTTTGGACTGTGGAGGAAACCGGAGCACCCGGAGGAAACCCACTCAGACATGGGGAGGACGTGCAGACTCCACGCGGACAGTCACCAAAGGCCGGAATTGAACCCGGGTCCCTGGCGCTGTGAGGCAGCAGTGCTAACCACTGCGCCACTGTGTGTAGAAGAGAGTTCCATAAATTGCATTGCACTTTGGGAGGAATTTAATGCCAACGGAATATCCCACCGATGGAAATGGATGGAAAATCCTGCCCAGTGTTTCCCACTAAATGTATCAGTACTAATTACCTTAATTACTCATTGTGGTCGCGAATTCCACATTCTAACCAAGCTCTAGGTGAAGGAAATTTGCGACTATTTTGTATTTAGAAACATAGAAACCCTACAGTGTAGAAGGAGGCCATTCGGCCCATCGAGTCTGCACCGACCACAATCCCACCCAGGCCCTACCCCCACATATTTACCCGCTAATCCCTCTAACCTACGCATCCCAGGACTCTAAGGGGCAATTTTTAACCTGGCCAATCAACCTAACCCGCACATCTTTGGACTGTGGGAGGAAACCGGAGCACCCGGAGGAAACCCACGCAGACACGAGGAGAATGTGCAAACTCCACACAGACAGTGACCCGAGCTGGGAATCGAACCCAGGACCCTGGAGCTGTGAAGCAGCAGTGCTAACCACTGTGCTACCGTGCCGCCCTAATTATGGCCATACTTTGGATCCCTCCCACAAGTTGAAATAAACCCCCCCATCGTACACATTTGAACGGTTATTTCCCAGTGGGAACCCCACTAGAAACAGGACTAGCAAAAGAAATTACAGTAACAGCATGTGGCTTGTCACTCTCACCTCAGTATCCCAAAGGTTCTCTTTCACAAGAAGAAGAAAATATTTTCAACCCCATGACGAGGGTGAAAACTTTTTTTTTAATGAATTCATGGGACATGGGCGTCGCTGGCAGAGCCAGCCTTTATTGCCCATCCCTAACCGGCCTTGAAGGGGCAGTTAAGAGTCAACCACATTGCTATGGTTCTGGAGTGACATGTAGGCCAGGCCAGATAAAGATGGCAGATTTCCTTCCTACAAGGACATTAAGTGAACTTTGGTCATTATCACACTTTTAAGTCTGGAGTTTTATTGAATCTAAAATTCACCATCTACAATGGCAGGATTCACATCTGGGACCTCAGAGCATTACTCTGGACCTCTGGATTACTAGTCCAGTGACAATACCAATATATCCCTGCTTTCCCCAAGGGATCAGATCTAATAATCTGTGCAAAATCTATCCAGTTTAAATATTACAAGTAACAGAAGTGGAGCATATGTCTTTTGTGTGACCAACTGTTGAAGCTAACGTTTTGGCAATTGAAGTCTTTATCTTTTGTTAATTCAAGGCTTCCCCTCGTGTGTGTACATGCATGCACAAATACTACTGCAGTCTTGAATAGCTCAAAGGCTGGTTGTAGAGGACGGCATTTTCCAGGGGTTCTCGCTGGCAGGATTTTCCAGTGCTGTTGACGGCGATTCCCAACCACGGGTTGCCCAGCAGCAGAGGGGCAAACAATGGAAAACTCCGTTGATCATGGCGGGACTGGAAGATCCCATTACCGGCCAATGGTGAGCCATCGCAAAATGTGTCGCAGGGATATGGAAAATCCCACCCTCCCAATTTGAAAACATTTGATTTGATTTATTATTGTCACATGTATTGGTATACAGTGAAAAATATTGTTTTCTGCATGCTATATAGACAAAGCATATCGTTCATAGAGAGGGAAATGAGAGAGTGCAGAATGTAGTGTTACAGTCATAGCTAGGGTGCAGAGAAAGATCAACTTAGTTGAGAGGTAGGTCCATTCAAAAGTCTGATGGCAGCAGGGAAGAAGCTATTCTTGAGTCAGTTGGTACGTGACCTCTGACTTCTGTATCTTTTTCCCAACGGAAGAAGGTGGAAGAGATTATATCTGGGGTGCGTGAGGTCCTTAATTATGCTGGCTGCTTTGCCGAGGCAGCGGGAAGTGTAGACAGAGTCAATGGATGGGAGACTGGTTTGTGTGATGGATTGGGCTACATTCACGACCTTTTGTGGTTTCTTGCGGTCTTGGGCAGAGCAGGAGCCATACCAAGCTGTGATACAACCAGAAAGAATGCTTTCTGTGGTGCATCTGCAAAGGTTGGTGAGAGTTGCAGCTGACATGCCAAATTTCCTTAGTCTTCGGAGAAAGTAGAGGCGTTGTTGGGCCTTCTTAACTATAGTGTCGACATGGGGGGTCCAGGACAGGTTGTTGGTGATCTGGACATGTAAAAACCTGAAGCTCTCGACCATTTCTACTTCATCCCCGTTAATGTGGAGAGGGACATGTTCTCCACTACGCTTCCTGAAGTCGCTGACTCACTTTATTGAGGTACAGCTGTATTTCCAATGGCCTCCCCAAACTAATCTGTTCATCCGGTTAGCAGTTTCTGCTCTACACCTGTTTTGCACTCACTCAGCACTTCCCCGCTCAGCTGCCTCTGAGCTTACACATTATTGACTTACAACTCTTCACCACAGTCAATTGCTATCACATCTCGTGGCGACAACATCCAGCTAACGACAGTTCCTTGCTGAAACCTTCCTCAGCGGAATAAATGCTGTTCCAGAACACAATTGGTGAAATCTAATATTCAGCGATTATTTTCATGCTGGAAGTCACAGGACTGTTCACTTTGCTGACGCGGTTCTGCTGATTGAAAAGCCTATTTATTCAAAGTTACAGCTTTTTCCCCGCTACCAAGTAAGCAAGACAGAACAATTTGCAACCACACCACTTCCCAGGTGATGCTTGATTTTAACAGTCACAGAGATGCACATGACACACGGTGAGATTTCCTCATAGATGCACTGATGTTATGCTGATTAAAAGAGACGAGTACCGATCAGCTGCTCGGAGAGCTTGTTGCACAGAGTTTCCTCAGTCAGCTCATTTGCACACCCCATACAGTAGCCGTGGCCCTAAATCCAGTGTAAAAATCATAGAATCCCTGCCGTGCAGAAAGAGGCCATTCAGCCCATCAAGTGTGCACCAACTTTCCAACAGATCATCTTACCCAGTCCCAACCCCAGTCCTACCCCCATTTACCCGGCTAATCCACCTGACCTGCACATCTTTAGACAAGGGGCAATTTACCATGGCCAATCCACGTAATCTGCACATCTTTGGAGTGTGGGAGGAAACCGGAGCACCCGGAGGAAACCCTCGCAGACACAGGGAGAATGTGCAAACTCCTCGCAGGCAGTGACCCAAGCCAGGAATTGAACCCGGGTCCCTGGCGCTGTGAGGCAGCAGTGCTAACCACTGTGCCACCGTGCCGTCTGTAATTACCGTAAAAGTGGAGGTTATTACCTGGAGCACATGGAAACTGGATAAGAAACCCTTACAAGAACAATTCAGCATCAGGAGGAAAGAACATAGGGCCAGATCTTCACTGAGTCGTGGAGGGTCCACAGGGTTTTCAAAATGGCGAGCGGGACCCAGAAACAAAACCAGAAAATGGTGAAAAATCTCAGCAGGTCTGAAAGCATTGGTGGAGAGAGAATAGAGCCAACATTCCGAGTCTGGATGACCCTCTGTCAGAGCTGAGAGCAAAGAAAATCAGACAGGATTTATACTATGGGGGTGGGGTGGGGGTGGTGGGGGGGGGGGGGTGGTGAGAGGGGGGCGGGGTAGTGCAGTACCCAGGACCAAGGATCGAGACAGGACTCAGATCTGCGTTTCCAGCAGATTCCATTTTAACTGATCGAGGAAAGGTGACAGGGAATGAAGTGCACAGACACATTACAAATTGGCTGAGGCATTTCAACTCATTGCACAAGACAAGTAAACCTGAGTTTCACTTCAGGGACAGCCTCATCTCACAGTGTGTGTTCCACAACTTTATGGTGGAGACGCAAATGCTATTATTGAGTGGATAATGTATGTGGAACTCTCAAGTTGTTAAGTTATTTCAATCCCTTCCCTTTAAAATTAAGAAAACTGCCTGCCTGTGTCAATGGGAATAAAACAGTCTAGTAGTTTTAGTTGACATTACCCCAAATGCTATCATTGTTGCATTGCTTGACTACTTTCCACAACCTATCATTATCATAATAGGTAGCTGAAAGTTGACAGTTTGATTTTATGATTTGAGTTATGAATACAAATATTTGTTTTTATAATGGATTGAGTACTTGAATGGATTATTGACTGGAGCTTGATGGATGGGATGTTCTTTATATAGTGAATTCTGTAATAAGTATTTAGAACATTATTTTATTTCATCTCAGCATCACTGCTGAGAACAACCTATAGTGGATATTAGGTGAGTTGGCATGGAGGGTATAAGGGCGAAGAGTAGTGGTTAGGGGCATGCATTGGCATGTTATGACCAAGTTGGCAAAGGCGACGTAGGGGGCCATGGGGATGGGTAGGAGCTCATGCATTGGCACTAAGTTGAAATGGGGCTTTGAGAGACCTTGTGGATGGTTGGCACAGAGGCTATGTGGGGCCATTGGGTGCGGATGGGGGGAATGGGTTGGCATGGATGGTGCATGGGAAGTTGGTGGAGGGGTGAGGTGGTGCGAGAGTGAAGGCCAGAGGGCCTAAAATTTAATAAAATAACTGGGCCAAAGCGTTTTAACCAGCCTTCTTCAGTACCCGGCAACCCGTGGATGTCTGAAATCTGCATCCAGGATGGCAGACCCAACCCCATTGCACAGCCATGACCCCTCCTGGAATAAAACTCGTGCCATTCGGGTCATGTTTTCCTAAAGTGTGTGCTCTGAGCCAGGAAATGTCCCACCCGGAGCTGCCCACCTCGGGAGCAAAAATCCTGCCCAAGGTATTTGTCTCACATACGTAAATCTCAAATAACCTAATTCACTGGTTCACCAATCTTTTCATTGCACTTTGGCTCTTATATCTACAACAGAAACATCTGCAACAAGCAACCAAGCAATGCATCCTTTTTCCCAGGGTGGAAGAGTCAATTACTAGGGGGCACAGGTTTAAGGTGCGAGGGGCAAGGTTTAAAGGAGATGTACGAGGCAAGCTTTTTACACAGAGGGTGGTGGGTGCCCAGAACTCGTTGCAGGGGGAGGTAGTGGAAGCAGATATGATGGTGACTTTTAAGGGGAGTCTTGACAAATACATGAATAGGATGGGAATAGAGGGATATGGTCCCCGGAAGGGTAGGGGGTTTTAGTTCAGTCGGGCAGCATGGTCGGTGTAGGCTTGGGGAGCCAAAAGGCCTGTTCCTGTGCTGTAATTTTCTTGTTCTGTATTCTTTGATCAGGAAGAGAAGAAAGCCTCCAAGCCCTCTTCAAGGGAATTGAAGTCAGGAGACACAAACACTAAGATATGGGTGGCAACATGTCAGCTAGGAATATACTCGTGCCATCTGGAGGGAGATGGTACTGTGACACTGTGTCAAACCCTTCAATTCTGGGGCTGTGGAGCAGTGCCGAAAGAAGTTCAATGACCTCATCGTCTTCCCTTGATATTCAATGGCATTACCATTGCTGAGTCCTCCACTATCAACAACCTGGGGTTACTAGTGACAGGAAACTGAACTGGACAAGCCATATAAATACTATGGCAACAAGAGCAGGTCAAAGACTAGGACTCTGACAGTGAGTAAATCACCTCCTAACTCCCCAAAGTCTGTCCACCATCTACATGGTGTGTGATGGAATACTCTTCACTTGCTTGGATAAGTGCAGCTTCAACAACCCTCAAGAAGCTTGACACCATGCAGGACAAAGCAGCCAACTTGATTGCTATCCCTTCCACAAACATTCAATCCCTCAACCACCGACAAACAGTGGCAGCTATCTACAAGATGCACTGCCGGAACTCACCAAGGTTCCTTAGGCAGCACCTTCCAAATCCATGACCACAGCCATCAGAAGGACAAGAGTAGCAGATACCTGGAGGTTCCCCTCCAAGTTCCTGACCTGGAAATATATCGTCATTCCTTCACTGTCATTGGATCAAAATCCTGGAATTTTCTCCCTAACAGCACTGTGGGGACTCCAACGGTTCAAGAAGTCAGCTCACCACCACCTTCTCAAGGGTAATAAATGCTGGCTTAGCCAGCGATGCTCACAACCCATAAAAATGAATTTAATAAAATAGGGTTGGCGAGGTAACATATGATTCCTTCCTTTAGTACCTGGGACTCTCCTCATCCTCTTAAAATAAAACTGAAATAATTAACTCCTCATATACACATATGCGCAAACCACATGTATACAAATAGATGTACACAGATATATGGATCAATCCACGCATGTGAAGAGTTAGTTTAAAAAGACATCATTTGAATTTTACGCAGATTATAATGTTCAGAATGGGATGCACGGATATTCATACATCTAGCAATAATTTTGGGCAGTGAAGTCACTAATTAATGGGTGGTACAGTGGCACAGTGGTTAGCACTGCTGCCTCACGGCACCTAGGTTCAATTCCGGCCTCAGGGTCACTGTCTGTGTGGAGTTTGCACATTCTCCCCGTGTCTGCATGGGTTTCCTCCAGGTGCTCCGGTTTCCTCCCACAATCCAAAGATGTGCAGGTTAGGTTGATTGGCTAAATTGCCCCTTAGTGTCAGGGAGACTAGGAGGGTAAATGTATGGGGTTATGGGACTAGGGCCTGGGTGGGATTGTGGCCGGTGCAGACTCGATGGGCCAAATAGCCTTCTTCTGCACGATAAGGATTCTATGATTAATATATTAATTGGAGGAGGAACTGTGTGGGTTAAAGACTAAAATGCAAGTAATTATTGAAACTGTGTTCCTTCAGCTGATCATCAGTCAATTCAAGAAAACTGGTCGCCACTAATTTGTTGATATTTACCAACCGGATTTCCAGTGTGAATTTGTAACCTCCCCAGCTCTTGGTAAGCCACTACTGCCACCTTCAGCAAGAGGAAGCAAATGTCATCAAAAGCGCAGTCGATGAAACTCACATTGGTTGTCACAAAATCACACAATGTAGCGTTTGCCCAGAGTGAATTTTAAAGAAGGAGAAAGAGGTAGGAGATGTCAGGCCTAAGGACAACAGAGGAATAGATGAGGCTTTCAATGCAATATGTGATGTTTGAAGAAGGTAGTCTTGGTAATGGAGGAGTCAAGAGGTCAGAAGTTCAGCTTGGAGTCAAATAGCTCCCCAAAGATGCAAACTTCAGACAGTGGGTAGGAAGAGGGATGGAGTCGCAGACTTGGCAACAGAGATTGTGACTGTCTAGTTACACATGTAAACAATGGCCCTTTCAGCAAGGTAATATATGGTTTTCAGCTATGGAACCGCGTCAAGTCTGATTAAAGCCATGCGAGAGAAAGGAGAAAATAAAACAAATTATCAGTGGGAAATTAGTAAATGCTCATGGGGAATGGCCAAAGAACCTGAATATATGGCAACTACTGATGGAAAAATCAGAGAATCATAGAATCCCCACAGTACAGAAAGAGGCCATTCGGCCCATCGAGTCCATCCCTCATGGTAGGCTAGTGAAAAAGGTTGGATCTCATGGGATAAAGGGGGAGGTGGCTAGATGGGTGGAGAACTGGCTTGGTCATAGAAGACAGAGGGTGGTAGTGGAAGGGTCTTTTTCCGGCTGGAGGCCTGTGACTAGTGGTGTTCCGCAGGGCTCTGTATTGGGACCTCTGCTGTTTGTGATTTATATAAATGATCTGGAAGAAGGAGTAACTGGGGTGATCAGTAAGTTTGCGGACGACACAAAACTGGCAGGACTTGCAGATAGTGAGGAACATTGTCAGAGGCTACAGAAGGGTATAGATCGGCTGGAAATTTGGGCAAAGAAATGGCAGATGGAGTTCAATCCTGATAAATGCGAAGTGATGCATTTTGGTGGGAATAATGTAGGGAGGAGCTACACGATAAATGGAAGAACCATAAAGGGTGTAGAGACGCAGAGGGACCTGGGTGTGCAAGTCCACAGATCTTTGAAGGTGACGTCACAGGTGGAGAAGGTGGTGAAGAAGGCATATGGCATGCTTGCCTTTATAGGACGGGGCATAGAGTATAAAAGTTGGGGTCTGATGTTGCAGATGTATAGAACGTTGGTTCGGCCGCATTTGGAATACTGCGTCCAGTTCTGGTCGCCACACTACCAGAAGGACGTGGAGGCTTTGGAGAGAGTACAGAGGAGGTTTACCAGGATGTTGCCTGGTATGAGGGGCTTAGTTATGAGGAGAGATTGGGGAAACTGGGGTTGTTCTCCTTGGAAAGACGGAGGATGAGGGGAGACTTAATAGAGGTGTATAAAATTATGAAAGGCATAGATAGGGTGAACGGTGGGAAGCTTTTCCCCGGGTCGGTGGTGACGTTCACGAGGGGTCATAGGTTCAAGGTGAAGGGGGGGAGGTTTAACACAGATATCAGAAGGACATATTTTACTCAGAGGGTCGTGGGGGCCTGGAATGTGTTGCCGGGCAAGGTGGTGGAGGCGGACGCACTGGGAACGTTTAAGACTTATCTAGACAGCTATATGAACGGAGTGGGAATGGAGGGATACAAAAGAGTGGTCTAGTTTGGACTCGGGAGCGGCGCGGGCTAATTGTTCTTTGTTTGATAGATCATTCTATGATCATCTTGCTGATGCCAGTACAGAGCGAGACTGCGGATAGTTGGTAACCTGTCTCGGGGGCAGGGAATTCAGATGGTGTTCGTAAAGCAGAAGTGGAAATGAATAGGGTTGGGAAGCATTTTCTGATCAGGGCCAGTGTGATCTCCTGGACTCGTTTCGATCGCCTCAGGGGGTCGGAGAGGAATTTCCCAGATTTTTTTTTGCCCCATATTGGCCCTGGGGTTTTCACTCTGGGTTTTCGCCTCTCCCTGGAGATCACATGGTCTGGAATGGGGGGGTGGGGGTGAGTTAATAGGTTGTGATGAACAAAGCATCTTAGCTGTGAGGGACAGCTCGGTGGATAGGATATTAGGATGTAGATAGGCTGGAAAATTGGGCGGGGATCCTGGATTCAGGATTCAATCCTGGACCGGGGAGCGGCGCGGGCTTGGAGGGCCGAAGGGCCTGTTCCTGTGCTGTATTGTTCTTTGTTCTTTGAGTCTGCACTGACCACAATCCCACCCAGGCCCTAGTCCCGTAACCCCATGCATTTACCCTGCTAATCCCCCTGCCACTAAGGGTCCATTTAGCATGGCCAATCAATCTAACCTGCACATCTTTGGACTGTGGGAGGAAACTGGAGCACCCACACAGTCTTGGGAGAACGTGCAAACTCCACACAAACATTGACTCAAGCCAGGAATTGAACCTGGGACCCTGACGCTGTGACGCAGCAGTGCTAACCACTGCGCCACCATGTTGCCCTCATGATGTCAGGGATGCACAAGTGACCAGTCTTCAAGGAATATGTCGATCTTGGAGGATTGTAGGGCTGAAGGAGGTCACAGAGTTTGGAAAAGGTGAGACCATGGAGGAATTTGAAAAAAATGTCTGAGAATTTTAAAATTGAGGGCTAACTCATGGGGCGGCATGGTGGCACAGTGGTTAACACTGCTGCCTCACAGCACCAGGGACCCGTGTTCAATTCCCGGCTTGGGTCACTGCCTGTGCAGTGTCGGCACTTTCTCCCCGTGTCTGCGTGGGTTTCCTCCGAGTGCTCCGGTTTCCTCTCACAGTCTGAAAGCCTGGTTAGATGCATTGGCCATGCTAAATCCTCCCTCAGTGTACCCGAACAGGTGCCACAGTGTGGCGACTAGGGGATTTTCACAGTAACTCCATTGCAGTGTTAATGTAAGCCTACTTGGGGCATGAATAAATAAACTTAAAACTTAACTGGACTGGGAGCTAATGCAGGCTAGTGGTTGAACAGAACGTGTCGATAAAGGGCGCAGACTTTTGGGTAAGTTCAAGTCTGGAGAGGATTCAAGGTGAGAGGCCTTGAAGCCTGGAAGGATCGGAATAGTCAGGCCTAAGGGCAACAGAGGAATAGATGAGGCTTTCAATGCAATGAGTGATGTTTGAAGAAGGTTGTCTTGGTAATGGAGGAGCTAAGAGGTCAGAAGTTCAGCTTGGAGTCAAATAGCTCCCCAAGGATGCAAACCTCAGACAATAGGTAGGAAGAGAGATGGAGTCGCAGACTTGGCAACGGAGATTGCGATTGTCTAGTTACACATGTAAACAATGGCCCTTTCAGCAAGGTAATATATGGTTTTCAGCTATGGGACCGCGTCAAGTCTGATTAAAGCCATGCGAGAGAGAGGAGAAAATAAAACAAATTATCAGTGGGAAATTATTAAACAAAGTGTAGCGCGATGTCAGGGTATCTGTTACCTAAGGTTGTTGGAGAGTGTGAAGTTCAGGTGGAGACTGTCCAAGATGTCACATTTCTCGGTAGAGGTAGATGCAGAAAGGCAGCCAACTTCGCTTCCTAGTCGACCCCGTCGCTCCAGCTCGCCCGAGCTACTTTCCCATGATTCACCAGGATCCACTTCGTGAAGAGTCAGGTAGCTTCTCCTATCAACAGAAAAGTCATGGCTTGACATTAACCTCTTGCTAAAGATCAGCAGCATTGTGAAGCATTACGATGCACTGCCCCTGTATCGAGGGTGGCAGTGCACATAGCGAGATGTATGCTTAACCAGCCGCCCCGGCATCAAACTGGCACTGCCCACAGAGCACCCGACTTTCAGTTCTGTTCATTTCCATTCCATACACCATCAAGCTCAGGTTAAATCACATAAGAGAAAGACGGCACGGTAGCACAGTGGTTAGCACTGCTGCTTCACAGCTCCAGGGTCCTGGGTTCGATTCCCGGCTCGGGTCACTGTCTGTGTGGAGTTTGCACATTCTCCTCATGTCTGCGTGGGTTTACTCCGGGTGCTCCGGTTTCCTCCCACAGTCCAAAGATGTGCGGGTTAGGTTGATTGGCCAGGTTAAAAATTGACCCTTAGAGTCCTGGGATGCGTAGGTTAGAGGGATTAGTGGGTAAATATGTGGGGGTAGGGCCTGGGTGGGATTGTGGTCGGTGCAGACTCGATGGGCCGAATGGCCTCCTTCTGCACTGTAGGGTTTCTATGATTCTACGTGCTGGTTGGGTGAATTGGCCATGCTAAATTCTTCCTCCATGTACCCGAACAGGCACCAGAGTGTGGTGACTAGGTAATTTTCACAGTAACTTCATTACAGTGTTAATGTAAGCCTACTTGTGACTAATAAATAAACTTTAAACAAGAAATAGACCTGGAGAATATTTAACATGTGCAAAAAGCACAAAAAAATTGAGTTAGGCTATAGCGGAGCCACTTTTGAGTTGGACAATATTTGATTTTCCAGTTGAAAGCAGAAGAAATGAAGTTAAAGAAAGAGATTTTAGTCTTCGGCATACCAATTTACCATAATGCCTTCATCCCTCCACTAGTGACATATTGTATTCAGCAAACTGAAGGACTTTGGATGGAATCTTGTGCCCTCTCGCATGGTGTGTTTGATGGCAGGGGGTGGTGGGTGGTGTGGGAGGAACACTTAATCAGGTGGGCGGGTGAAGAGTAGGGATCCAGCCACCTTCCAGCCTCTACCTGGGTTAAGTCCATGATGGGTAGGCCTGTCGACAGTCTTCCCAATTGAGCCTCTTAACTGGGCAATTAATGCACGCATAAGGGCTTCGTCCCACCACTGCTGGTTGGTATTAACCCAGTGGTGACTGGGGGACCTGGGAGAACATAACAAGCTCGGCATATCCTGACAGGGTCTCTTGTTCAAAAGCGCTCACTGCCTGATCGAGGATCCTGACATTGGGAAGAGACAGGGAGGCCCGCTTGGGACTACCCACTGCCCTGGCTGCTCCCATTCCCCTGCAACCCACTTCTCACCATCACTTACAAGGGCATGGGCCCTCAGTCATCCCAGGCCTCAAGTGGTTGCAATACCATCAGCGGCCACCACCTCTCCGGTGGTTGCTGAGTACAGAAGAGCTCCAGGCATCCAGTTGGACAACAACATTAAGGGGCAGGATTTCTGCCCCTGGGGTCCATGATCCTGAGGCCCTCTGCTGGTCTGTCAAGTGCCTGAATGGCACAAGGTGGAGGTCCTTCTCAAATATTCTAATCCCATTTCTCAGCACTTGGCCCACTGACTTGTATACCTTGGCATTGCAAGTGCTTATCTAAATACTTCTTCAATGTTATGAAGATCTCTGCCTCTGCCACCCTTTGAGGCAATGAGACTCCCACCACACTTTGGGTGAATATTTTCCCTCTAAACCTCATGCCCCTTATCTTAAATCTATGCCCCCTGGTCATTGATCCCTCCACCAAGGGGAAAGGTTTTTTCCTATCTATTGTATCTATGCCCCTCATAGTTTTATACATATCCCCCCCTCAGTCTCCTCTGCTCCAAGGAAATCAATACAAGTCTATCCAATCTCTCCTCTCAACTAAAACTCTCCAACCAGGCAACATCTTGGTAAATCTCCTCTGCACGCTTTCCAATGATATCATATTCCTCCTTCAATGTTGATTCCAGAACAGCACTTCTGTTGTGGCCTCAGTAATATTTTATATAGTTCCAGCATAACCTCCCTGCTCTTAAACTCTATGGGCAGGATTTTCCAGCCGCACTCGCCGCAAAGCCGGAAAATCCCACCCAAGGTCAACGGTCTGTGCATGGTCTGTGTGCCGCCTGTGACAATTCCCGTGGCAGGTGGGATGGGAAAATTCCACCCTATGCCTCAGCTATTAAAGGCAAGTATACCATATGCTTCTTAACCAAGGTGGCATAGGGCAGCACGGTGGCACAGTTGGCACTGCTCCCTCACAGCACCAGGGACCCGGATTCGATTCCCGGTTTGGGTCACTGTCTGTGCGGAGTCTACACATTCTCCTTGTGTCTGCGTGGGTTTCCTCCGGATGCTCCGGTTTCCTCCCACAGTCCGAAAGACGTGCTGGGTAGGTGCATTAGCCATGCTAAGTTCTGCCTCAGTGTACCCGAACAGGTGACTAGGGGATTTTCACAGTAACTTCATTGCAGTGTTAATGTAAGCCTACTTGTGACACTAATAAATGAATAAATAAATAATCTTTGTGACCTTTGATATTTCTGAACCACCTCCTGGGTCACGGAATGAAGTTAGCATCGTTTTTGCGGACTTGCAGTGGTGAAATCTTACTTGTTGTCACTGACGACGACAGCCAATTCCCATTCGTGGAGATAATTCTGTCTACATCATCAAAAGCATTCATCCCAAAGCTTGACCAGAATTTTGCTTGGTTTGGAATCCCTCAAATGGTGAGAAGGAACATCGGATCCCCATTCAACAGAAATCAACTCAGTAAATAAGCTTCATTCATCAAAAAATTCAAACCCCCATTGGCCAAGAGTTCCTGGAGAAGTTGATCGTTGAAATGGTTCCAAAGAGACCAAAACTGCACACAGTATTCTAGATGTGGTCTCACCAATGCCAACTGAAGCATAACATCCTCACTTCTATGTCCAATTCTCCTCAAAATAAAGAATAACATTCCATGTCTGCCCACAATCTACAAGGCACAAGTCAGGAGTGTAATGGCATACTGTCCACTTTCCTGGATGAAACAGCTCCAACAACACTCAAGAAGCTTGGCACCATCCAGGACAAAGCAGCCTGCTTGATAGATAAATTTTTAAACAGTAAAGGAATTAAGGGTTATGGTGAGCAGGCGGGTAAGTGAAGCTTAGTCCACGAAAAGATCAGCCATGATCTTACTGAATGGCGGAGCAGCTTACTGAATGGCCACTCCCAGCCCATGGATTGAATGAATTAATCAAGGCTGAGAAGTCGGTCTCAATCTCAGATCCCCTTGTCCTGCTCTCTATCTGAAATAGTTCTTCATTAACCTCTCCTTTCAGATAACTTAATCATGTTGTTGATCCCCTTTCCTTTTAGACATCCATCACCAAATCTGTCCAATAACAGGCCAGATGGCCTATACCTGCTCCTAGTTCTTATGTCCTTATGTTCTTATTGCTATCCCTTCCGCAAACATTCAATCGCTCCACCACTGATGAACAGTAGCAGCCGCATGTACCATCTACAAGATGCACTGCAGGAACTCACCAAGGTTCCTGAGACAGCACCTTCCAAACCCACAACCACCACCATCTAGAAGGACAAGGGCAGCAAGTACCTGGGAATACCATCAGCTTGAGCTTCCCATCCAAGTCACTCACTAACCTAACTTGGAAATATATCGGCTGTTCCTTCACTGTCGCTAGGTCAAAATCTTGGAACTCCCTCCCTAATAGGACTGTGGGTGGTGTACCGACATCTCAGGGACTGCAGCAGTACAAGAAGGCTGCTCATCACTACTTTCTCAAGGGTAACTAGGGATAGACAATAAATGCCAGTCGAGCCAGAGATGCCCACATCCCGCAAATTAACTTTGAAATTAACCTTTTTAATTACTTGCTGTACCTATATATTAACCTTTTGTGACTCATGCAGTAGGACACCCACATCCCTCTGCACCTGGGAATGCTGCAGTCGTTCTCCATTTAAATAATGCTCTTGTTATGGTTCAGGTCAGAAACTCCAAAGTTTTTTATGAAGCCCGCCTGAATCATAAGTTTTGCATCTTGAATTTGGCTAGGGTAAGCATGAGATGTTTCACTTCAGGTGTGATTCAAGTGACCCACTAGGGAGCTTTTATCAAACAAAGTTTATTTAAGAATATAATTAACATGTATAGTAAGAAAATTAGCAAGAACTTTTATCAATTACAATCAAGAAACGAAACAGCCACTATAATGTGTAACCCTTAATGAATATATATATATGTATATATATATATTGTATATATATAAAGCTGTCCCAATGAAACCAACCTCTATAAACAACCCTCCAAATAGGTTCAATGCACAAAGTCTACTGCTCACGTGATACTGGGATCAAGGCCATTAGTTGAATTCTGCAGTCAAATGCTCTTGAGACTCAGAACAGTTTGAAGACAAGACAGTTTCCCAAAACATCAGAGAGACCCTGGTCCAGCCCCCAACAACAGCAGCGTTTCTTCCTTGAGGAAAACAAGTTCTTGTTTTCAGCTAACCAACAGAATTTTCAAAACAACAGGGAGAGAGGGAAAACATTTCTTTTTAGCTTGCTGTCCCTTCTAAAACTCCAAAAACTCAAACCTGCAACTCCAAACTGAAACTGAAAATCAACCCCTGTCACCTGACCTGCCCACAGTTTTTTTCTTCTCCCAACAATGACATCACCTAACGCTGTGAGCATGAATTAAAAAACAACTCTTTAAGGTACAGTGACATCAAACTTTGCTGTTTTATTCTTCCTTTCCAAGCGAACAACTTCGCATTTTCCCACATTATACTCCATCTGTTAGGTTAGTGCCCGCTCGCCTGGAACCACAGATCTAGAACACCAATCGCAATATTAATGATCGCTTTTATTCCCTTTAGTCTCTCGATGTTTTCAGTGCCTCCTCAGATGCACCTTCCCCATTTTGGTCAGTCTCAAACTAGGGTCTTCCATGAGTTGGCGGGGGATGTTTCACTTCTTCAGGGATGCTTAAGTGACATCCCCAAAGCATTTCCATGGTCCTCAAAACCCAAGACTATGGTCATGGTTTACCAGACAGCTAGATCCCCACATTTCTAAGGCTAACTAAACCTATAGCAGGCACCTCAAAGCTCTAGGGGAACCACCAGTGGTTCCTTCACAAAATCCTTCAGATCCAATGCCAGGAAGGCGATCCGACATCTGTGTCTCTCCCAAGCAAACATGTCCAGCACTGAAGCGTTAATCACTCAAAACTAGCTGCATTGGACAGTGCATGTCTTTTGTACATCAGACACCAGATTCCCAAGGCAACACTCACAGTTACT
The DNA here is from genome assembly GCF_964213995.1 of Mustelus asterias. NCBI lineage: Eukaryota > Metazoa > Chordata > Chondrichthyes > Carcharhiniformes > Triakidae > Mustelus > Mustelus asterias. The sequence goes on from NC_135810.1 coordinate 110,049,714, forward strand.
AATCTCAGCATAACCCTACACTATTGTCCCATTTGCATACTTAGATGGGGTCATGACTAAAGTTTATTTATCATTGTCACAAGTAGGTTTACATTAACACTGCAATGAAGTTACTGTGAAAATCCCCTAGTCGCCACACCACGGCGCCTGTTCGGGTACACTGAGGGAGAATTGAGCATTCCCAATTCACCTAACCAGCACGTCTTTCCGACTGTGGGAGGAAACCGGAGCACCCGGAGGAAACCCACGCAGAAACGGGGAGAACGTGCAGACTCCGCACAGACAGTGACCCAAGCTGGGATTCTGGCGCTGTGAGGCAGCAGTGCTAACCACTGTGCCACCATGCCGCCCTACATTATGGGGAGAAATGCATTCAAATAGCACAATTCGGCAGATGACACTGATTCCATGGAGTCAGGCAGCATTGTGAGCCTCTACCTGTGCACAAGTTTCTTCAATATCGGCGAGGAACCCCGTGGGTAAGTTTCCCCCCATTTAATCCATTAAAGAATATGCCAATAGTTTAAAACACATACAGACGTACAGTCGTGAACTGCAGCAGCAGAGGGAAAATAATTGTGACACCTCAATCAATTGTCCTCATTTTCATTCTGCTGATCTTGCACTTTCCAGAAATGCAAATGGCTCTTTGCGGGAAGATAACTGCGCTGCGATGTTTCAAAATGCCAAAGAGTTGAAGAGATTCAATATCAGCCTTGATGATTGCATCAGGCGGCAGCTGAACTTACTAATTCTTCCATATAATGCACACAAAACTGCAACTATTCAAATCAGGACCATCTGCGGTAACATGTTATTAGGAAGAAAATGAGGTCTACGCGAAAGGTATAAATACAAATGGGAAAGTAACGCTACTCCATGCAATTTACAGAGCTATCACTCAGCTAAAATTGTTCCAACAAGACGAGGAATTAAGGAAAAAAATCATCCTCTACCTATCGATCACTGTTGTGCATTTAACTGACTCCTCACTTTTTTAATGAGATATTCTACACCAAGGGAATGAGAGGAACAGCAATATCATTTTGATTTTGATTTGATTTATTGTTGTCACATGTATTGGGATACAGTGAAAAGTATTGTTTTTTGTGCGCTATACAGACATAAGAACATAAGAACTAGGAGCAGGAGTAGGCCATCTGGCCCCTCGAGCCTGCTCCGCCATTCAATAAGATCATGGCTGATCTTTTTGTGGGCTCAGCTCCACTTACCCGCCCGCTCACCATAACCCTTAATTCCTTTACTGTTCAAAAATTTATCTATCCTTGCCTTAAAAACATTCAATGAGGTAGCCTCAACTGCTTCACTGGGCAGGGAATTCCACAGATTCACAACCCTTTGTGTGAAGAAGTTCCTCCTCAATTCAGTCCTAAATCTGCTTCCCCTTATTTTGAGGCTATGCCCCCTAGTTCTAGTTTCACCCGCCAGTGGAAACAACTTCCTTGCTTCTATCTTATCTATTCCCTTCATAATCTTATATGTTTCTATAAGATCTCCCCTCATTCTTCTGAATTCCAATGAGTATAGCCCCAAGGCTACTCAGTCTCTCCTCATAAGCCAACCCTCTCAACTCCAGAATCAACCTAGTGAATCTCCTCTGCACCCTCTCCAGTGCCAGTATATCCTTTCTCAAGTAAGGAGCCCAAAACTGCACACAGTACTCCAGGTGTGGCCTCACCAACACCTTATACAGCTGCAACATAATCTCGCTGTTTTTAAACTCCATCCCTCTAGCAATGAAGGACAAAATTCCATTTGTCTTCTTAATTACCTGCTGCACCTGCAAACCAACTCCTTGAGATTTCTGCACAAGGACACCCAGGTCCCTCTGCACAGCAGCATGCTGCAATTTTTTACCATTTAAATAATAGTCCATTTTGCTGTTATCCCTACCAAAATGGATGACCTCACATTTACCAACATTGTACTCCATCTGCCAGACCCTCGCCCACTCACTTAGACTATCTATATCCCTTTGCAGACTTTCAGCACACTTTGCTCTTCCACCCATCTTAGTGTCATCTACGAATTTTGACACACTGCACTTGGTCGCCAACTCCAAATCATCTATGTAAATCGTAAACAATTGTGGTTCCAACACTGATCCCTGAGGCACTGATCGCCAACCAGAAAAACACCCATTTACCTGCACTCTTTGCTTTCAGTTAGTTAACCAATCCGTTGTACATATTGGTACCAACGACATAGGTAGGAAAAGGGATGAGGTCCTGAAATGTGAATATAGAGAGTTAGGCAGAAGGCTAACATACAGGACCTCGAAGGTAGTAATTTCAGGACTACTCCCGGTGCCACGTGCTAGTGAGAGTAGGAATAGGAGGATTAGACAAGTGAATGCCTGGCTTGAGAGCTGGTGCAGGGGGCAGGGATTTAGATTTTTGGATCATTGGGATCCTTTCTGGGGAAGGGCTGATCTGTTCAAGAGGGATGGGTTACATTTGAACTGGAGGGGGACTAACATCCTGGCGGGGAGATTTGCTCGAGCGACTCGGGAGGGTTTAAACTAGTTTGGCAGGGGGGTGGGATCCAAAGCAGTAGGGAGACAGAAGAAAAGTTTGAGGACAGCACAGAAGTTAAAGAGAGCACAGAAGTTAAAGAGAGCACATTAATTAGTAAAGGCAGTGTCAGTAATCCTAGTATCAGACAGATCAGGCAAAAGCAAGACAGGGAGCAAGGGAAGTCCAGATTAAACTGCATTTATTTCAATGCAAGAGGCCTGATGGGCAAGGCAGATGAACTCAGGGCTCATCTCACCTCCCATAACCCTTCATCCCGCTATTAATTAAAAACCTATCTCTCTCTTCTTTAAATTTGTTTAGTGTTCCCTCGTACACTGCGAATTCCATAGATTCATGATCCTTTGAGTGAAGTAATTCCTCCTCATTTCCATTTTAAATCTGCTACCCCTTTGACTAAAAAAACCATGGCCTCTTGTTCTAGAATTTCTGACAAGAGGAAACACCCCACCATCCCCTGTCAAACTCTTTTAGCACCTTATAAACCTCTTCCTGCTCTGAAAAGAGCCGAGTCTACCCCAGATCGCTCTAGAAGGGCTTGGTATCTAAAACATTTGAGCAACAGATAAAGCTAGACTTCCCACACTGCTGGGGCAGCACGGTGGCACAGTGGTTACCACTGCTGCCTCACAGCACTAGGGACCTGGGTTTAATTACAGCCTCAGGCCACTGTCTGGGTGGAGTTTGCACATTCTCCCCGTGTCTGCATGGGTTTCCTCTGGATGCTCTGGTTTTGCCCCACAGTCCAAAGATGTGCGGGCTAGGTTGATTGGCCATGATAAATTGACCCTAGTGTCAGGGGATTCGCAGAGTAAATATGTGGGGTGACGGGAATAGGGCCTGAGTGGGATTGTGGTCAGTGCAGACAGGATGGGTCGAATGGCCTCCTTCTGCACTGTAGGATTCTATGATTCTATGATACTCTGCAGCAGCAACACGAGTGGTATTCATCACTAACAAGATGCTGTTATCAAGCCATAAGGACATTCTGCCACACAAATGAGTAATGTGGGACACGAATTTCAGTGCTGGTGTGATGCTCAGTATATAGGCCGCACATCCCAAAAGCTGGCGGATTGTATCAAACATTCACCGGAATTCTACCGTCCTGCCCGCCACGGGAATCGGAACGGGAAAGGGGCCAGACAATGGGAAGGTCCATTGACCTCAGGTGGGATTTTCCGGTCTCAGGCCGAGCGCCCGTTACATCCAATCCGCTGTCCTCAACGGGCAAGATAGAGATCGTAGCCAACCAGCCTGTGCTTGGAAAAACACAAGACACAAGGCTGGGATTTTCTGGCCCTTCCCTCTGGCGGGATCTTCTGGTCCCTTCAAAAGCGATTCCCTCACACGACGGGTTCCCCGGCGGCAGGACAGGCAAGCCACTCAAAACACTGTTGATATCAACGGGACTAGAAGATCCCACCGGTAGCCAATGATGAGCCACCTCCGCCACTGGAAAGCACACCGTGGAGGCGCAGAGAATCCCAGCCCATAATATCCAACATCAAGTACGATTCAGCGATTGGACAACTTTTGTACTAACTGTACTAAAAATTACGGTGACAACAAGCTAAGATTATCTGTCAGGCTCACAATGTGGTGTATCTGGAGGTACTGGAAGCTACATAGATCAATACACTGGGCCCTGTACTACCATCAACCGATGACTGTATATTTCTTGAATGAATCTGAATATGAGTCAATGAACTCTCATATCCAGAAAATATTACTGTCAAACCAATAAATTAATCTCATAAAAACATCTTTCATGAATAGTTAATCAAAATAATGATTTATTACAGTTAATGCTATTTTATCAAAGCAATGACTTATTACAGTTCATGCTATTTAATCTTACTTATGCATCGCTAACTATGACTGTATTCATGTGAACTAAAATTAATATCCCTGTGGAAATACAATTACTGTTCGACACAATGAAGCCCCATTAGTTTATTTAGACATAGGTTAGTAAAACAAATTGGAACGGATTTCTGACAATGAGTGCTTGAAATTTGACATTTATTTTTACGCAATAGCACTTCCGCAGAATACTTAATTTGCTCTAAAAGAATGCAGTTAGAATTTTATAGTGGGCTGGATACAAAATACATTGGGCTTCCATCGCTTGCAGAACTGCCCTGAGGCTGTTTAGGTCGAACGTTAGAGCTGCGAGTTTAAATATAGCTTGGAATGGCCCAAGAATGGTAAATATTTAATGCAATGATATTCCGATTGAAAAGCACGCATTTTTCCAGGCTTGGGGATTTCCCTTGACCTAGCACCATTCAGGAATGTACTCAAGCATAGTTTGTGCTCAGTGGCGATTTAATATGCCTCGTTCAAAATTTTGGTCTTCCCCTACCTGCTTGAATAGTTCGATCACTTTTCATTCAAGCTGTAGCAATATCTACCTGAAATTTCAGCAGCCTGTCCATGAAGTCAATTATTGTTCATTTTGTACACACGAGAGAGAGAGAGAAACAGAAGCGAAAAACAGAGAGGGGGGGGGGGTGGGGGGGCAGCATGGTGGCACAATGGTTAGCACTGCTGCCTCATGGTGCCAGGGACCCGGGTTCGATTCCCAGCTTGGGTCATTGTCTGTGTGGAGTTTGCACGTTCTCCTCGTGTCTGCGTGGGTTTCCTCCGGGTGCTCCGGTTCCCTCTCAAGATCCAAAAGACGTGCTAGTTAGGTGCATTGGCCATGCTAAATTCTTCCTCAGTGTACCCGAATAGGCGCCGGAGTGTGCCAACTAGGGGATTTTCACAGTAACTTCATTGCAGTGTTAATGTAAGCCTACTTGTGACACTGATAAATAAACTTAAACTTAAGAGGGAGAGGACAGGAAAAAAAGGGAAAGAGTGAAAGAGATTGAGAGACTATCCTCAGGCAAGAAACTCAAGAGCTTCCATTCCCCCTTGGTCACTATTATTTTACATAAACTGCACACAAATGGTGAAGCCCACAGGTGGCACGGTGGCACAGTAGTTAGCACTGCTGCCTCACAGTGCCAGGGACTCGGGTTCAGTTCCAGCCTCAGGTGATTGTCTATGTAGAGTTTGCACGTTCTCCTCCGGGTGCTCCAGTTTTCTCCCACAGTCCAAAGATGTGCAAGTTAAGTAGATTGGCCATGCTAAATTGCCCCTTAGTGTCAGGGCAATCAGCAGGGCAAATACGTAGAGTTACGAGGAGAGGGGATAGAGCCTGGGTGGGACTATTGTCGGTGCAGACTCAATGGGTTACTACCTCCCGGCCTCCCCTACTACCTACCATGGGAGTTCACCTCTGCTATCCTGACAGCAGTTTACATCCCACCCCACAAGGACATGAAGAATGCGCTGGATGAAATATAGACCACCACAAATAGCCTTGGGACGAAACATCCCGAGGCTTTGTTCATCGTGGCTGACTTCAATCAGGCCAAGCTCAAGAGAGTTCTACCAAAATACCACCAACACCTCTCCTGTTCCACCAGAGGTCCAAACATCCTAACCAGTGCTACACAAGTGTCCAAAATGCCTACCGCTCTATCGCCCGCCCACACTTTGGCAAATCAGACCACAAGGCAGTGCTCCTGCTCCCGGCTTACAAGCAAAAACTGAAACAGGAGAATCCGTCAAAGAAAGTCATGCAATGTTGGTCTGAGGAATCGAATGATCTCCTACGGGACTGCTTAGTGACTGGTCAGTATTTGAAAACTCTGCGACCAGCCTGAATGACTACGCCACTACAATAACTGACTTCATTAGCAAGTGCGTAGAAGACTGTGCCAAAGAAGCAAATCCACGTGTTTCCCAACCTCAAACCATGGATGAACAGGGACATCCACTGCCTGCTGGAGTCCAGGTCTGAGTTCAAGTTCAAGTCAGGTGATCCTGACCTATACAAGAAAGCCAGATATGATCTAGAGATCCATCAAAGGTGCCAAAAGACAGTACCGGACCAAGGTAGAATCCCAGGCTCGCCACATGGACTCCCGCCGACTATGGCAAGGTCTGCAAGACATAGCAGACCACAAGATGAAGGCATGTAAAATCGCCAGCTTCAATGCACCCCTCCCTGATGAGTTCAATGCATTCTACACCCGTTTTAAGCAAGAGATCAGCGAGAGCACGACCTCCATCCCGGAAGCCTCGGACGAACCTGTATCCGAGGTCAACATTGCCGACGTCAGAATAACCTTCTCAAAAGTCAACCTACGGAAAGTAACTGGCCCAGATGGGGTACCGGATGTGCACTCAGGTCCTGCACAGACCAGCTGGCGGAGGTATTCACAGACATCTGCAACCTCTCTTTACAACAATCTGAGGTCCCAATCTGCTTCAAGAAGATGACTATCATCCCTTTTCCAAAGAAAGGCCAGTCAACGTGCCTTAATGACTATCATCCAGTGGTTCTGACATCCATCATTATGAAGTATTTCAAAAGGATAGTCATGGCACAAATCAATTCCTGCCTTCCAGATTGCCTAGATCCATTACAGTTCACCTATCACTATAACAGATCCACAGCAGACGCCATCTCCCTGGCCCTACACTCAACCCTGGAGCACCTACATAACAAAGACACCTATGTCTTTGTTAGGTTATTCATAGATTATAGCTCAGCCTTTGTTACAATTATTCCTATAAGACCCATCTCCAAACTCCGTGGCCTGGGGCTCGGCTCCTCCCTCTGCAACTGGATCCTAGACTTCCTAACCAAACACCGCAGTCAGTAAGGATAGGCAACAACACCAGCCCCCTACTATACTCCTTATACACCTCCGACTGTGTGGCCAAATTCCCCTCCAACTCGATTTTCAAGTTTGCTGATGACACCACCATTGTGGGTTGGATCTCAAACAATGATGAGACAGAGTACAGGAATGAGATAGAGAATCTGGTGAACTGGTGCAGCGACAATAATCTCTCCCTCAATGTCAACAAAATGAAGGAGATTGTCATCAACTTCAGGAAGCATAGAGGAGAACACACCCCTGTCTACATCAACAGGGACGAAATAGAAATGGTCGAGAGCTTCAAGTTTTTAGGTGTCCAGATCACCAACAACCTGTCCTGGTCCCTCCATGCACTTGCTATAGTTAAGAAAGCCCACCAACGCCTCTACTTTCTCAGGAGGCTAAGGAAATTTGGCATGTTCCAGTACAACTCTCACCAAATTCTAAAGATGTACCCATAGAAAGCATTCTTCCCGGTTGTACCACAGCTTGGTATGGCTCCTGCTCTGTCCAAGGCCACAAGACCACGTGAACGAAGCCCAGTCCATCACTCAAACCAGCCTCCCATCCATTGACACTGTCTACCCTTCCGGCTGCCTCGGAAAAACATAATCAAGGACCCCACGCACCCCGGACAGACTCTTGCCACTTTCTTCCATTGAGAAAAAGATACAAAAGTCTGAGGACATGTACCAACTGACACAAGAACAGCTTCTTCCCTGCTGCGATCAGGCTTTTGAATGGACCTACCTCAAATTAAATGGATCTTTCTCTATACCTTAGCTATGACTGTAACACTACATTCTGCACTCTCTCCTTTCTTTCTCTATGAATGGTATGCTCTGTATAGTGCACAAGAAACTATACTTTTCACTGTATACTGATGCGTGTGACAATAATAAATCAAATTAAATCAATGGCCTCTTTCTGTATATTAGGGATTCTATGAACCTGGGAGATTGGGCCTCAGACCTTACTAGTCTAAGGGCAGGGCCACAAATAATCCAGTTACGTTCTAGAATAAGGGCCACTCCTAGTGATCACTGGCTGGGAGAACACAGTCGAAAGAGGAGCCCGAGGACTCCACATCTGGGGACAAAGCAACCAGGATGCTTCATCACCCACCTCCGCCAGCAAAGTTACATCAACACGGTCCACAGAGGGTTTGGGCATAGATTCAGGAGCACAATCTGGTGAATTACCACCGACACATCCCGCCAGCTGAGGGAGGATGTGACAGCCGGGTCCCCAGACCATCAGAGGACTGCCCCGGGTCAGGTCCCCGCTGAAGCCCACCTTGATGACGGACCCTCTGATTGCAAAATCCAAAATCCTGCCCCTGGAATTAGGAAGACAGTAGCCAGCTAACACATTTGTTCCTGTTTATAAATGATCTGACTTTACGTGGAGCTATTTTTTTATATAGGAAATGTCTGATTGACCAAGTGCTACTTATTAAGCACTGACAGCAGTTTATTGTGTAACTAATTCCCTGAACAAAGAAGCATAATCACCTCTGGCCTTGCAAGCAGTTGGAGACTGTGACAAACTACAAATCATTGCCACCTAATTAGTTTAATTCAACAACTGTGGGCCTATTTTTAAAAAAACATTTTTTTAATGCAGGAGGGATAGACCACAAGTATCCAATGGGTTAAGGACACTAGGTTATAATTACGCATAATATGAATGGCGTTAAAATATTGGATATGAACATGTGTCAAGGGCATAATTTTTCTGGTAGTCTAATATATTTGAGGCAGTCGGCAGACTGAACCTAAAACTGAAAGTAATTGGAATTAGGGATATTAATGAATGTGTGCTGGGCAGCCTGGAATTTCAGAACCCAACGATGTTTAGACTTCACACAGTGGTTAGCACTGCTGCTTCACAGCACCAAGGCCCTGGGTTCAATTCCCGGCTTGGGTCACTCTCCATATGGAGTTTGCACGTTCTCCCCATGTCTGTGTGGGTTTCCTCCGGGTGCTCCGGTTTCCTCCCACAGTCTGAAAGATGTGCTGGTTAGGTGGATTGGCCATGCTGAATTCTCCCTCAATGTACCCGAACAGGCACCCGGAGTGTGGTGAGAAGGGGATTCTCACAGTAAGTTATATTGCAGTGTTAATGTAAGCCTACTTTGTGACACTAATAAATAAATTAAATTAAACTATGTTGACAGTGATGAGGAAGGGTAGATTGCAGAGTGTGGAACATCAATGGCAGATCTTCTTAACTAAAGTGAAAGCAAAATACTGCAAGTGCTGGAAACCTGAAATAAAAACAAAAAATGCTGGAAGAACTCAGCAGGTCTGGCAGCATCTGTGGAGAGAGGAAGGGAGTTAATATTTTGAGTCCATATGACTCTCCTTTGGAGCGAAAGAGGAGAGAAATGTGATAACTCTCTTTGGCTCCTGTTGAGGTTGCGGCTGCTGGTAGATATTGAGTTATTTCACATCTCAGAAGAAAACTTGAAATGCTCTCAACTGTGTTTTTCCAATTTGTTTAAAGTTTATTTTTTGTGTCACAAGTAGGCTTACATTACACTGCAACGAAGTTACTGTGAAAATCCCCTAGTCGCCACATTCCAGCGCCTGTTGGGGTACATGGAGGCAGAATTTAGCATGGACAATGCACCTAACCAGCACGTCTTTCAGACTGTGGGAGGAAACCGGAGCACCCGGAGGAAACCCACGCAGACATGGGGAGAACGTGCGGACTCCAGACAGTCAGTGATCCAAGCCAGGTATCAAACCCGGTCCCTGCACTGTGAGACAACAGTGCTAACCACTGTGCCACTGTGCCATCCCCACCCCAATTTTCTATAGTATGAGAAAAGGTGCAAAATCCAGAGAATGATGTCCAAGACTTTCTTCTAACTACAACTGCGGCTATACATGGTCTCACTCATTTAAACAGCCCCAAACAATCTTAACTTAACAACCTTCAGAGTTAACTCTCCCCAAATTGTTTCGCAACAGCTTTATAGATTTTAGAATCTGTAAAAATCCAGTAACTGTTACCAAACCAGGCAGTTACATCCCTTTGGCGTTGCTTCGAAGGTAAAATATGCAGCTTGCTTTTTAAGACAGGCTTTATTCACAGATACTTCTTGCTGGGAGTTAAATAACTATTCCTGTTTTTGGCTCAGGTCTAAAACAGTTACCTGCGCAGGTGTCACTGTCTCCAGGCGAGGCCTGGATAGAGTGGATGTGGAGAGGATGTTTCCACTAGTAAAAAAACTAGAACCAGAGGGCACAACCTCAGGCTAAAGGGAGGATCCTTTAAAGATGAGATGAGGAGGAATATCTTCAGCCAGAGAGTGCAACTCTTTGCCGCAGAAGGCTGTGGAGGTCATTGACTGTCTTTAAGACAGGGAAAGATAGGTTCTTGATTAATAAAGGGATCAGGGGTTATGGGGAAAAGGTGGGAGAATGAGGATGAAAAAAAAATCAGCCATGATTGAATGGCGGAGCAGACTCGATGGGCCGCGTGGCCTAATTCTGCTCCTATGTCTTATGGTCTTATGGCCTTAAATACATTTCACCCTTTGATCTTCCCTTATGTGACCTAACCTAGTTAGAACTCAAGTCTTACTTACCTTCTTTTTCATTTTAGCTTTCAGAGTGCAAAAACAATGTAGACTCGCTTTATGAACCATTCTTTACACCTTTCTTTCACACTTTGTATCTCTTCCTTTGAAATCTTAACACCTTCTCCAAATACATTCCTGTTCTGTCGCCCCTTGTTACTAACTTGCCCAAGGTAAACATATGTTTGCAGTGTTGCTAAGCTCATCAGCATATCAGAGGCACGAGTTCCATTAACACAGCCATGCTGTCCCTGCCTTAATTAACATATATTTCTCCACAGTTTTTAAAATATGTAACTAGCAGAAAAACTTGTAATTTCTTGGATTTCTCTGATATTTTCAAGTCACCAATATTTTCCTCACCATCTGAAGAAGAGACATATGGACTTAAAACGCTCACTTTGTTATTTTCTCCACACATGCAGTGGGGGCAATTCGCCCAAAAAAATTCTAAGTGCTGAATTGGCGAGAAAAATTGTGCAATTCATGATTGTTCTTTCCAGTGGGAGTTCAGAGTTGAATCTACCACACTCTGTGCAATGCACAGGTCACAATCGTGAATATCATTAAAAGCTTGGGGCCTATTCGTGCCGGAGTCTGACAGTTCCAGGCCTCTCGCATGCGCAGTGGCCCCGATCTGTCAGCCTCCCGTTTGTTGGCCAGCTCGATTGCTGGCCAGCCCGGGACCCCCACAGTGCTGCGGAGAATTTAGTCCCGGGCCCGACAATGACATTTAAATTACATTACAAATAGATTAAAATCACTTACCTGGCCTTCCTGCCGGTTTCCAGCGTGGTCCCGACTGCGCCAGGTCTCTGGCGGTGGGAGACACGCATGCGTCGGGAACGCATGCACGAATCCCGCGATCGGCGCACGCATGAACCAGATGGCTTTGTATCCATACCGACCCGCCAAAACATTAATGGATCGCAATGGGAAAATCGCCCCCGCTGTGTTTTTCCAGCATTTATGTTTCCACTTCCGATCTTCTTGACATCCTATTTGACCTGAGCTGAGATTCAGTTTATAATCTCCATGACAGAAGATCATCTGTTTCCCTCCAACTCTCTAATATCACGCCCCGTCTTGCCCTGCCATGGTGTATCCACCATTAAAACCTTCCTCCACGTCTGTTCTCATTTCCAGATTTGACTATTTAGGGATAGACAATGGCATAGTCATAATGTCACTGGGCTAGTTATCCAGAGGCCCTACACTAGTGCCCTAGTTACAAGGGTTCAAATTTCATCATGGCAGCTGGTGGAATTTAAATTCAACTTAAAGAAACATGGAATTGAAAACTAGTCTCGGTAATAGTGATCATGAAACTGTCATCGATTGCCATACAAAGGCATCTGGTTCATTTGTCCAGATTAAACTCCATCTGCCACCTGACGGAGAGATGGCAGATGGAGTTTAATCCAGACAAATCTGAGGTAATGTATTTTGGAAGGTCTTTTACAGATGGGAAATATACAGAAAATGACAGAACCCTTAAGAGCATTGCTACACAGAGGGATCTGGGTGTACAGGTACACAGGTCGCTGAAAGTGGCAATGCAGGTCGAGAAGGGCATTGAGTTTAAAAATTGGCAAGTCATGCTGCAACTTTATAGAACCTTAGTTAGGCCCGCACTTGGAATAGAGTGTTCAATTCTGTTTCCTGTGCTGTACTGTTTTTTGTTCTTTTTTTGTTCTAATTCTGGTCGCCACACTACCAGAAGGATATGGAGGCTTTGGAGAGGGTACAGAAAAGATTTACCAGGATGTTGCCTGGTTTGGAGGGCATTAGCCATGAGGAGAGGTTGGAGAAACTTGGTTTGTTCTCACTGGAACGACTGAGGTTGAGGGGCAACCTGATAGACATCTACAAGATTACGAGGGGCATGGACAGAGTGGGTAGTCAGAAGCTTTTTCGCAGGATGGAAGAGGCAATTACTAGGGGACATAGGTTAAAGATGCAAGGAGCAAAGTTTAAAGGAGATGTACGAGGCAAGCTTTTTACATAGAGGGTGGTGGGTGCCTGGAACTCGCTGCCGGGGGAAGTAGTGGAAGAAGATACGATAGTGACTTTTAAGGGGTGTCTGGACAAATACATGAATAGGATGGGAATGGAGGGATATGGTCCCTGGAAGGGTAGGGGGTTTTAGTTCAGTCGGGCAGCATGGTTGGTGCAGGCATGGAGGGCTGAAGGGCCTGTTCCTGTGCGATACTTTTCTTTGTTCTTTGTTCTAATGTCTTTTAGGAAAGGAAATCTGCCATCCTTGACTGGTCTGGCCCACACTTTGTATTTAATATGCAGTCAAGAAGATTAATTTCATTTTATTTTGAAACTCACCCATTGCCTTCAGAAGAAATGTTCAACAAAGGTGTCTTGTCATTGAAATCACCGCCTCTCGGCTTGGAGTTGAAGAGTTGGCATTCTAAATTCCTCGGCGCATTGGAGTGGAGCCTAAAATGAAGGAGGGATGGAGGAATTTAGTCTGAAGATCTTTCAGGTATGTTGGCCCACAATTTCTTACCATGCTGAAATCGACGAGGCACGCCGTAAATGCTGCCGTCTTGGCCACTGATCTTGCCAATGTTGATTCAAACAAGAAAAGTAAAATAAAGAATAATTGGCATTTACACAGAGCCAATTTGTGACGACCAAAACATCTCAACACACTTCACAACCAGTAAATTGCTTTTGAAGGGTAGTCACTCTTGTGATGCAAGAATTGCTGCAACCAATTTGCTTACAACAAACTCCACAACCAGCAAAATAATGACAACCAGAAAATGGGTGGCATTTTCCAGCCCTTCCCGCTGGCGGGATCTTCCAGTCCCGCCAAAGTCTGCCCCCGCAATGGGTTACCTGGTGGTGGGATTGGGAAGCCATGCAAATTGCCACTGACTTCAGTGGGAGGGGATGATCCCGGGTCTGACAAAAGGTCATCCAGACTCGAAACGTTGGCTCCTATTCTCTCTCCACAGGTGCTGTCAGACCTGCTGAGATTTTGCAGCATCTTCTGTTTTTGTTTTACTCCCTCCACCATTGACACACATTTGTAGAAGTGTGTATCATCTACAAGATGCACTGCAGGAACTCACCAAGCCTCCTGTGATAGCGTTTTTCAAACCCCCGACCGCTACCATCTGGATGGAGAAGGGCAGCAGGCACGTGGGAACACCGCCAGCTGGAAGTGGTGGACAGAACAACTGAACTACAGAAGTGAGCCGTTCACCATCCTGACTTGGAAATATATTGCCATTCCTTCACTGTCACTGCGTCAAAATTCTAGAACATCCTCCCTAACAACATTGTGGGTGTACCTGCACCACGTGGACTGTAGTGGTTCAAGAAAGCAGCTCACCACCACCTTCTCAAGGGCAGTTATGAGTGGGCAATAAATGCTGGCCTAGCCAGCAACTCCCAAAGCCTTTGAATGAATAAATGTAAGAAAACTCCTCCTCATTTTGCTCCATTTAAATGTCCCAATGTCTCGTGTGATGTTAGTGTGCCTTTGAGAGATTTTTTTAAATCAAGCTCACAGCCTTGGGTGATGTCATTGTTGGAAGGAGAAAAAAAGTTCTGTGTGCCGGTCAGGTGACAAGGGTTTTTAGTTTCAGTTTACAGCCGCAAGTTAGAATTGGGTTTTAGAAGGGGCAGCAAGCTAAAAGAAGTGTTTTCCTTCTCTCCCTGTTGTTTCGAAAGTCCTGTTGGATTCCTGAAGGGTGAAAATCTGTTGTTCTTGGGGGCTGGACTAGAGTCTCTCTGGTGCTTTGGAAAGTTGTCTTGTCTTCAGACTGTTCTGAGTCTCAAGAACATTGGACTGCAAAATTCAACTCACGATCCCGATCCCAGTGTCAAGTGAGCATTAGTCTGTGCTGAGTTAAACCTGTGAAAAGGGTTTTTTGTTGTCTATGGGTTTTGGTCTTAATTGGAGCACATTAAAGATATTTATTAAGGGTTATACATTATAGTGATTGTTTTGTTTCTTGTTTGTAATTGATAAAAGTTCTTGCTAATTTTCTTACTCTACATGTTAACTATCTTCTTAAATAAACTTTGTTTGATAAAAGCTCCCTAGTGGGTCACTTGAATCACACCTGAAGTGAAACATCTCATGCTTATCCTCGCCAAATTCAAGATGCAAAACTTATGATTCAGTCGTGCTTCATTAAACATGGAGTTTCTAACCTCAACCTTAACACTAGGATGCGCCTTTGCAATAATGCCTGTCCCCAAGAAATCCTGGTTGATTAACCAGAGAGCAATCTTACCAAATGCAGCAACAAAAAGTTAAGAATGAAGTCAAAACCAACTTGTTTAAAAATGCAAACTGACTTGGCTGGTGCAGGACGGTGGCACAGTGGTTAGCGGTGCAGGACGGTGGCACAGTGGTTAGCGGTGCAGGACGGTGGCACAGTGGTTAGCACTGCTGCCGCACAGCTCCAGGGTCCCAGGTTCGATTCCCGGTTTGGGTCACTGTCTGTGCAGAGCCTGCACATTCTCCCCGTGTCTGTGTGGGTTTCCTCCGGGTGCTCCGGTTTCCTCCCACAGTCCGAAAGACGTACTGGTTAGCTGCACTGGTCTTGCTAAATTCTCCCTCAGTGTACCCGAACAGGCGCCGGAGTGTGGCGACTAGGGGATTTTCACAGTAACTTCATTGCAGTGTTAACGTTAGCCCACTCGTGACACTAATAAGTAAACTTTAAACTGGTGCGTTGAGCCAGTCATTTCTCTGCACTCTGTAAATATTTTGTGATGGTTTCCCATCCGTTGCGAATTTTAAATTCCCTTAACTAATCAGCAATTCTGCAAAAAATCGATTCCACCAGCAAGGTCCTGATTTTTAATCTGGATTCTCTCTTCCTGGTTCCCATGTTTCTACTCCAGTTTCTACAGCCTTCCTTGTTAAATATTGATCAAGGTATTGATGAAGAATTTCATCTCCATATCAGATGGTTCTTTTGTAACACTCCCCTTCGACCCCCACCCACAGGCAACAAACTCCAAGGCTAATAAATCTATCTTTTCCAGATTAAATGATAAAACATGCCCAATGGCAGAATGAAATATTAAGTCATAACAGCAAGGCCTAACCTTGACATTTAAACCTCATTCTGCAAATGGTAAAAATACTACTCATGACTCATTCCTCACTTGTCATGTTTATATCTGTGCTCACAATACTGCACCTGTAAAATGATAACTTTCCTGACATCCTACTGATTAAGAGGTGATGGCATCCTCACCCCACATGCAGTGTAGACCCTCACGTCGTTCATTGCATTCCGATTTTCCAGATTTTCCAGCCGCGCTTGTCCCAAGACCGGAAAATCCCGCCCACGCTCAACAGACCTTTGCATGGTCCGGCTCCCACCCGCTATGATCCCCGTGGCGGACGGGATGGAAAAATTCCACCCCACAGGTTGGTCTAAAGAGTAAAAAAAAAATTAGCCACTCTCCAATCACGTGGGAAAGTCAAAGGCCATGGTCTTACTGGCTCGTCCCGCCATTCAATCAGTGAGGCAAGCCGCTGAGGTGGGGCGAGAGGCGGAACATGAGGATCGTGCCCGGTTTTACGCCTCTTGCGCTCTAGCCAGCCCTGTTCTGCCGGCAAAGTCAGCTCAGAAAGGGCACAAATTCGAATATTTATGACATCATGAGCATGTCATTAGCGAGTCCAAGACGCTATCATCAGGCTCACTTGGACTTACTGCCTCGCCAGCCGAGGTCCTCACAAGCAAGAATCACGGATAGTCCCCACCAATGGGAGCCAGACATGATGGCCTTGCCAATGTGACCAGAGGCCATTGAATACCCCCGAGTGGTCGGGGGCAGGGCCAGGCAGTGCCCACTGGTCCTGAGGGGAGTGGGGCCTGAGGGGGTGGGGCTTGAGAAGGGTGGAGTAGGAAGGGGATCTCCGAGGGGGGGGAGGGAAGGGAAAAACTCTGCAGAAGGGGGTGTTGATCAGTGGGGGCAGCTATCGGAGTGAGGGGCAGAGGTTAGGGGGGGTGGGGTGAACTTTGCAGTGGCAGGGATCGGCGGTGGGGTCAGTGATCGGCAGGGTGTAGTAATGTCTGGGGGGTGGTGGGGCGGAGGAGAACGGCACAGGGAGCATCAGTGGGGTGGTATGGGGCGGGGTGGCGCGGATGACAGGAGATCACCCAGTGAACTGGGAAATTAGGCGCCTGCGCAATGGCGCCCTGAGAGCTCAGCAGCCGGCTTCACTGGCGAACTGAGGCTCCCCCCCACACACCCCTCCGCCCCCACACCCCTTTTCCAACAGACGAGAATCACATCTTGGCACTTTGTTTTGAATAAGTACCATAAGATTGTGACTGGGAGCCCGCTCAAAAAAATCAGCACAATTCTCTCCCATTTTCTCACTCGATGTTATTGCCGACAGGGCCAAATGTGGCTGTGATGCCCCCTCTCTGGTAGCTAATTAACTTGCCAATATGCATTGCCTCAGCATGAGCAAAGAAGTCAGCAACTTCCACTAGGATCTTGGAAAGCTGCTACCACTCAATGGACAATCTCCGAGTGCACACCTTCATCAGAGGGGAGAAGGAAACACAACTTCTTCTTCAATTCCTAGAGTTCAGACACTTCTTTCACTGGGAGTAAATGCAGACAGAATCCTAGACAAGACCAATGTTCACATCGGTACTCTTCCAGAAACAGTCGCTGGATCACTGTGAGAAGTGGAAAGCATGATCAATTTTCCCCTTCTTCACCCAAGGTTCCCGAGAGCAAATATAAAAATGACCCAATTAACTGCTTTGTGCATCAGAGAGTTGTTGTCCCAGCAATTGCAACTCACTCGCTCACTCCACAAACTAATCTCAAGACGACTCATCGCAAAGACATATCTTTAGGTATTGCTTTGGCTGGTCATTTTCAACATTTCTGGATGAGAGCAACTAACCCAAATCACCACCGTCCCAGAAATATTAACACGCGGCATAGTAGCACCGTGGTTAGCACTGCTGCCTCACAGCACCAGGGATCCGGGTTCAATTCCCGGCTTGGGACACTCTCCGTGTGGAGTTTGCATGTTCTTCCCGTGTCTGTGTGGGTTTCCTCTGGGTGCTCCGGTTTCCTCCCACAGTCTGAAAGACGTGCAGGTTAGGTGCATTGGCCATGCTAAATCCTCCCTCAATGTATACAAACAGGCGCCGGAGTGTGGCGACTAGGGGATTTTCACAGTAACTTCACTGTAAGCCTACTTGCGACACTATTAAATAAAAAATAAACATTCCTCAGAAACACCCAAATGCAGACCAGTATGGGAACCTAACATCAGACAACCAGAATCTATTTAGACCTACACATCTCTTGGACACTAAGGGGTAATTTACCATGACCAATCCACCTAACATCTTTAGAGCGTGGGAGGAAACCAGAGCACCCGGAGGAAACCCATGCAGGCATGGGATGAGAACACGCAAACTCCACAGACAGTCGCACAGTGGTTAGCACTGCTGCCTCACAGCGCCAGGGACCAGTGTTCGATTCCCGGCTTGGGTCACTGTCTGTGTGGAGTCTGCATGTTCTCCCCGTGTCTGCGTGGGTTTCCTCCAGGTGCTCCGGTTTCCTCCCACAGTTCGAAAGACGTGCTGGTTAAGTGCATTGGCCATGTTAAATTCTCCCTCAGCATACCCGAACAGGCACCGGAGTGTGGCGAATAGGGGATTTTCACAGTAACTTCATTGAAGTGTTAATGTAACCTACTTGTGACACTATTAAGTAAACTTTTAAAACTCTAAAAAAGCTGGAATTGAACCCAGGTCCCTGGCGCTGAGAGGCAGCAGTGCCAATCACTGTGCCCGGAATTCTCCACAGCGTCCTGTATTTACCCCTCACAGTTGGACGTTTGTGGGAACTTCATGTGCGCAAATTGGCAACCACACAATCGTACATTACAACAATGAAGACACTTGTAAAGGACCTCATTGGCTGTAAAATGATGTGGGGAGGTCAAGGGTCAAGAGAGAAACTTTATCAATGTGAGTCGTTTTATATCGTGTCAAGACGCAATGAGACCTAATCATTTGGCATTTATGAAGTGCAGACAATAAAAATAAATGAATCCCACCAGACACTGGGACGCACAGCAACATTATTACAAGGTATCTTGCATGCTGTAAGTATTATATTCATTGGCTAAAACAGCATTGTACTTGTTGCTGTAACTTGGGTGGATAACTGGACAGTACACTTCCCCTGAGCTGAAAAACACTCATCTAACAGGTTAGAAATATAAAATACATTCTTTGTGAAGTTCTGTAGTCACTGAAAACATTAAATGGATGAGAATCTGCCTCATAATGCGACTCGCAGACATTGTTCGTTGAAAATAAAATTGAAAAGCTGTCAAAATGATAAGTCGTCTCATGGCTATAGTTCATTTCTTTGAATTACCAATCATCTTGTCTCTATAAATTTCCCCTTTTCATGGACCACAGTGAGGCAGGACTTTATCTGGGTTATTAAAAGGTTGGCATTTCAAGGAAGGTCTGGTGCGTGGATCGCACCATCTGGGGTTGGCCTTCCTGCACATTTCCCATCAATCGTATCCTGTTACCAAAGGTTACAGCTTAATTTATCACCAAAGCTAAAAGCTAATAGCAGTCTTGATCTCCAGTCTTCGAGTATGGACATTGACAATGAGCATTAGATAGGCTTTCATGACTTTGGAAGCATTACAACTGAGCCCAATGTCCACATTGATACACTTAGAGAGGGGTTCGCGGTAACAATCAAAATTGCGAACTATGCCTTCCCCCTCATTTTGTTTCCCAAAAATATATTTTATTCATAGGAAATCTGCAAGAACATTACAAACATTCCAAAATGCAATCATTTTCAGGTTCTTTACATACATCAAGTAACATTCTGAGATGTTTCAATACAGTAAAGTTGCTTACTACATTTTCAAGTTTCATGTCAACTGCAAAGTTTGAAATTATGTTCTGTACATCCAAATCAAGGCCATTAAAGTAAAGAAAAGTTTATTTATTAGTCAGAAGTAGGCTTACATTCACACAATGAAGTTGCTGTGAAAATCCCCTAGTCGCCACACTTTGGCGCCTGTTCTGGTACACTGAGGGAGAATTTAGCACAGCCAATTCACCTAACCTGCACATTTTTGGTCTGTGGGAGGAAACCGGAGCACCTGGAGGAAACCCATGCAGACACAGGGAGAACGCGCAGACTCCACACAGACAGTGACCCAAGCTGGGAATCGAACCCAGGTTCCTGGCGCTGTGAGACAGCAGTGCTAACCACTGTGCCATCGTGCCGCCCCACATGTATCAAAAAGAGCTGTGGTCTTAATACTGACACTCTTCGGAACACGAGAAATCATAGAAACCCTACAGTACAGAAAGAGGCCATTCGGCCCATCGAGTCTGCTCCGACCACAATCCCACCCAGGACCTACCCCCATATCCCTCCATATTATACCCACTAATCCCTCGAAGCTACACATCTCAGGACACTAAGGGGCAATTTTAGCATGGCCAATCAACTAACCCGCACATCTTTGGACTGTAGGAGGAAACCAGAGCACCCGGAGGAAACCCACGCATACGCGAGGAGAATGTGCAAACTCCACACAGACAGTGACCCAAGCCGGGAATCGAACCCAGGTCCCTGGAGCTGTGAAGCAGCAGTGCTAACCACTGTGCTACCGTATACTGATCTATACTTCTGAAAAACAACATGCCTCACAATTCCGCCTTCTGTCCCGATGCCATTTTTGTTATCCAAGCTGCCACTTTAATCCCTGGGGCTTTTATTTTGCTGACCACTAATTTTATATGGACTATATACAGGCTATGACAAGGCACTGCACCTGAGACGCGAATTGATGACAAGTTGGCAGCTGTTCTGATGCTTTTATGCTTTGTCAGTCCAGCATCTCAGCTCTCTTTCAAGAACAGGTGCAAGAACCAGGATGTCACTGCGAGGCGACAAGTGATGCCCACTACCCCCAGGGCTGGGGCACCTTTTTTAGGATTACCAGTGCTGCAGGGAGGCACTACAAAGATGCACAAAAGAAGACTAGAATAGGGATGGGACATGCGGCTGAAATTTTATGAGAAATATTCTAAATGTCCAGCTCGTGTGAAAATGGGAGAGCTGCAGATCCATTTTTTGGGCTGGTTTTACGCCCAATCTTGTGCACATAGTGTATGAAAAATGGGCCACACCGTATCTGCACATAGCAATAAAAACAACAGAGGCCTGACAAAGAGAGAGCTGCTGCTGGAGCCGGCCTCAACACAGCGTCCCCCTGCAATCACGGGGGCCTGCAGCCGATTACAAACCCCACACCACCCAGAACTGTAGCCCCCGCCCAGACTGATCACTCCCTCACCTCCCCCCCCACCAATCTGATGCAGAGTGGCAGCGGGCCCCCCTCTCCCCCACCCCACTGACCAGGCTGCCCTGGCCTAGCCCCAGCCCCTCCAGGCCCCGCTCCATAAGGCCCACTGCCTTCAGGCCCCACCCCCTTCAGGCCACACCCCCATAGTCCCCTCCTCCTGGCACTGCCCAGTGGGCATTGCTCATGTGCCAGGCTGGCAGTGCCAAGGTGCCAGGCTGGCACTGCCCAAGGGGCATCCCCAGGGGCATCCAGTTCTACCAGCAAGGCCAACAAAACTGTCCTCCATTCATGGGGAGCAGGTGTTTTTCATCGCTCAAGAGAACCTCCCCCTGAAAGGCCATAAAGGCAAGTGAGCCCGTACTATTGAGTGCCGGGCTCACGAATACCATTTAAATGAAGATTATAATATATTTAAATAATTTATTCAGCCAAGAGATTGACTATGCTGGAAATCTGGCTCCGGTAAGATCATGAGGCGAGAAATCAGGCGTGATCCTGATTTCTCGGCTCCTCACGGGATTTTACCGGTTCTCTCCGCCCATCAATGGGCGGGGCAAACCGGTAGAATTCCGACTACTTTGTCCACTCAAATTCCCAAATTCCCATCCTCACGCCCTCCACAGTGTCCCTGGCCCTCCACTTGTGGGACGACCAACCCATACCCTGAAGACATTGTTTCAATGAGTTGACCTCAGCTTTTTGGACAAGGTAGTTCTCCTTCTGTCTTCAATGGATGCGGAATCCATTCTGGGAGAATTCTATTGGCAGGGAGAGAATTTAGTCATTTCCAAGCCATGAAGATTAGAAGACAAAAGAGGGAAACAAAGAATGCATGAGGTGAACGTAGACTAGCTGTTGGGAGTGATTTGATTTCACTCGTTCATCACATCCTCAGTAAATGTCTATGACGCTTATCCTTGAATATGACTGCACTGGCACTTGGAAAGTATCGTTTGTGTACCACAATTAATCAGATGAACTGTTGGAGTTTTCCTTGAGTTGCCAATCAATTTTTCATCGATGGTATCAACTCTGTAATGATGAACCGGCATTTTCCTCAGATATAGAAACCCTACAGTGCAGAAGGAGGCCATTCAGCCCATCGGGTCTGCACTGACCACAATCCCACCCAGGCTCAACCATCCCTCTCGCAGTGCCAACCCTCCCCCGGCTGACTGCCCCCCGCCTCCCACTCCACAGCCAGCCCTGATCACTGGCTTCCCTCCTTCCCAGTAAGAAGTTTAACAACACCAGGTTAAAGTCCAACAGGTTTATTTGGTAGCAAAAGCCACACAAGCTTTCGGAGCTCTAAGCCCCTTCTTCTCCTTCCACCACTGATCCGTATGCAGAGTGGCAGCGGGAATACCTTGCCCCCACCGATTGGGCCACCAGACCCCTAGGTACTGCCCCCTAGGCCCTGCCCCATATGTCCTGCCCCCTTGGCACTGCCTGATGCCTGGTGGGCAGTGCGAAGATGCCCCCTGGGCATGGGCACTTTGCCTCTTGGGCAATGCCAGTGGACCAGGGCTGCCACTGCTAGGGTGCCATTGCCTAGGGGGCACTGTCCCGTCGCTCAACCCTCTGGGGAGCCCCGATTGCACCCCTTTCACTCCAGCGGGATCGGGCTCCGAGTTCCCTGTTAGTGGGGAACTACTCGAAACCCCGCTGGAGTGAAAAACTCTGGCAAGGGAGGAAGATGTTAATGCGCCCAGAGACTTCAGTCCCGGGCCTGCTAATAGCATTGAAATTATATTAAAATTATGATTTAAATACTTACCCCGCCTCCCCGCCGATTTCTGGCACGGTGCAGACGCCACCGCAAATCCGGCACTGGGAGATGGTATCGCGACAGGAATGCGCACATGAATCCCGCGCATCGCTCACTGCTTGATTCTCCTGGCCCGCTGCGCTAATGGATGGAGAATCGCCCCCTTGCAGTGCGATCCTTATGTGTAAGGTTGTCTGCAGATCTTGCTGAAGCAGATGACTGCGACGCCTCAGCCTCTCAGAAGTTGGCGCTCTTCAGCCCTGGTCAAGTAACTGTGCCAGGTGATCCAGACAATCAGTAACAACCCTGACAGCAGCTCCTCTTCGGCTCACTCTTCCCAACTCATTCAAGTGCCACAGAAGCACTGAACTAACTCCTCTGTCTTATCAATTTAACGTCAGCTTAAACCCCCTCCAAAATCCCAACTCAGGAGGAACCCAGCGCCGTTGAAATGCTTAATTCACACAGGCTGCAAAAGTGTATGGTATGCATCATGAATGAACAATACAACTTGGTGCAGTTTGATGCACCATCAATCAAGCAAAGACTAGTTTGTATGCAAGAACAAATAGGCTTTTATTAGCAAAAGACTTGGAGCACACCCATGCCGATGAACTGGTCCAGACTGAGGCAGGGGGGTGGGGAGCAGTCGCCTTTATATCTGGACCGGGGGGGGGAGGAGTCGGTACCGGGCAGGGTCGGCAGGGACGTGTCCAGGCATGTCACACACACAGGCAATAAGCTAACAGTGGTTTACCACACAGTTATGCAAGCAACAGGTAATACAAGAGGAAAGTGGCAGCGATACACAGCTCCTTTGGCACCTCAACAACAAACCTGGAGCAGACAAAAAGTAGATTTGATTTGATTTATTATTGTCACATGTGTTGGGATACAGTGAAAAGTATTATTTCTTAGAACATAGAAAGCCACAGCACAAACAGGCCCTTCGGCCCACAAGTTGCGCCAATCACATCCCCACCTCTAGGCCTATCTATAGCCCTCAATCCCATTAAATCCCATGTACTCATCCAGAAGTCTCTTAAAAGACCCCAACGAGTTTGCCTCCACCACCACCGACGTCAGCCGATTCCACTCACCCACCACCCTCTGAGTGAAAAACTTACCCCTGACATCTCCTCTGTACCTACCCCCCAGCACCTTAAACCTGTGTCCTCTCGTAGCAACCATTTCAGCCCTTGGAAATAGCCTCTGAGAGTCTACCCTATCCAGACCTCTCAACATCTTGTAAACCTCTATCAGGTCACCTCTCATCCTTCGTCTCTCCAGGGAGAAGAGACCAAGCTCCCTCAACCTATCCTCATAAGGCATGCCCCCCAATCCAGGCAACATCCTTGTAAATCTCCTCTGCACCCTTTCAATGGCTTCAACATCTTTCCTGTAATGAGGTGACCAGAACTGCGCGCAGTACTCCAAGTGGGGTCTAACCAGGGTCCTATAAAGCTGCAGCATTATCTCCCGACTCCTAAACTCAATCCCTCGATTAATGAAGGCTAGTACGCCGTACGCCTTCTTGACCGCATCCTCCACCTGCGAGGCCGATTTAAGAGTCCTATGGACCCGGACCCCAAGGTCCTTCTGATCCTCTACACTGCTAAGAATGGTACCCTTCATATTATACTGCTGCTTCATCCCATTGGATCTGCCAAAATGGATCACTACACACTTATCCGGGTTGAAGTCCATCTGCCACTTCTCCGCCCAGTCTTGCATTCTATCTATGTCTCGCTGCAACTTCTGACATCCCTCCAAACTATCCACAACACCACCTACCTTGGTGTCGTCAGCAAACTTACCAACCCATCCCTCCACTTCCTCATCCAGGTCATTTATGAAAATGACAAACAGCAAGGGTCCCAGAACAGATCCCTGGGGCACTCCACTGGTCACTGACCTCCATGCAGAGAAAGACCCCTCCACAGCCACTCTCTGCCTTCTGCAGGCAAGCCAGTTCTGGATCCACAAGGCAACAGCCCCTTGGATCCCATGCCCTCTCACTTTCTCAAGAAGTCTTGCATGGGGGACCTTATCGAACGCCTTGCTGAAGTCCATATAGACCACATCCACTGCTCTTCCTTCGTCAATGTGTTTGGTCACATTTTCAAAGAACTCAACCAGGCTCGTAAGGCACAACCTGCCCTTGACAAAGCCGTGCTGACTACTTTTGATCATACTAAACTTCTCTAGATGATCATAAATCCTGTCTCTCAGGATCCTCTCCATCAACTTACCAACCACTGAGGTTAGACTCACCGGTCGGTAATTTCCCGGGCTGTCCCTGTTCCCTTTCTTGAATATAGGGACCACATCTGCAATCCTCCAATCCTCCGGAACCTCTCCCGTCTCCATCGACGATGCAAAGATCATCGCCAAAGGCTCCGCAATCTCCTCCCTCGCCTCCCACAGTAACCTGGGGTACATCCCATCCGGTCCCGGCGACTTACCAACCTTGATGTCATTCAATAGTTCCAACACATCCTCTTTCTTTATGTCCACATGCTCGATCCTTTCTGTCCACCGCAAACCAGCAGTACAACCACCCAGATCCCTTTCCACCGTGAATACCGAGGTAAAGTATTCATTAAGCAGCTCCGCCATTTCTAACGGTTCCGCACAAACTTTTCCCCCTTCACCTTTTAAGGGTCCTATGCCTTCACATCTCATCCTTTTACTCTTGACATATTTGTAGAAAGCCTTGGGATTCTCCTTAATCTTACCCGCCAAGGCCTTCTCATGACCCCTTCTCGCTCTCCTAATTTCCTTCTTAAGCTCCTTCCTACATCGCGTATACTCCTCTAAATCCTTAACACCTCCTAGCTCTCTGAACCTTCTGTACGCCTCTCTTTTCTTATTCACCAGGTTCATCACAACCTTCGTGCACCACGGTTCCCGTACCCTACCAACACCCCCCTGTCTCATCGGAACGTTGTCATGCAGAGCTCCAGACAAACATTCCTTGAAAATCCTCCACTTTCCTTCGGTACTTTTCCCCAAGAATGCCTCCTTCCAATTTACCCGTCTAATTTCCTCCCTGATGACACTGTATTTCCCTTTACTCCAGAGAAACACTTTCCTAGCCTGCTTGATCCTATCTCTTTCCAATGCTATCGTGAAGGAGATAGAAGATAGAAGACCTATACTGACAAAACATACCATTCATAGAGTACATAGAGGAGAAGGAAAGGATAGGCTGCAGAATATAGTGTTGCAGTCCCAGGTAGGGTGTAGAGAAAAATCAGCTTAATATGAGGTAGGTCCATTCGAAAGTCTGATGGCACAGGGAAGAAGCTGTTTTTGAGTCGGTTGGTACGTGACCTCAGACTTTTATATCTTTTTCCCAACAGAATAAGTTGGAAGAGAGAATGTCCGGGGTGCGTGGGGTCTTTGAGTACACTGGCTGTTCTTCCAAGGCAGCGGAAAGTGTAGACAGAGTCAATGGATGGGAGGCCGGTTTGCGTGATGGATTGGGCTACATTCACAACCTTTTGCAGTTCCTTGCGGTCTTGGTCAGAGCAAAGACTAGTTTGTATGCAAGAACAAATAGGCTTTTATTAGCAAAAGACTTGGAGCACTCCCATGCCGATGAACTGGTCCAGACTGAGGCAGGGGGGTGGGGAGCAGTCGCCTTTATACCTGGACCAGGGGGGGGGGGGGAGGAGTCCCGGGCAGGGCCTTTGTAGTTCTTGTGGTCTGATGGAAATTGAGCACATTGTTGGGAGAGTGACACCAGAATGAGGGTTTACAATGACAGCAGTTTCAATGTCAATGAAAGATTAGAACCGCAAGCCCAGCAGAAACCATTGTCTGTGCCACTAAGATGCCAGTAGTCAGCTGTGTGCAATGCATATAATGTGTCTTAAACGGAGATAAAACTATTAGAACCAGGACTGATGAGTGCGCACTAAGTGCACCATTGGAAAATCTGGAGTCTTACCTGTGACCACTTCAACACATGGGGAGGCTGTACTGTCAGCTTATAAACTGATGCTGCTGCAGATTTAAACCTAATTTTAGCAAAGGACCACGCAATCGCTGTGCCACTTCTGCTCAGGAGGTGAAAGAAAAGAAGCTGAACACAGAGATTATGAAAGAATAGCTGGCGACAGCAGACACTGCTCGGAAACAGGAGGACAGGGGGAAAACTACTGTGCAGCATTTTCAATGGGTTGAACTTGACAAGATTTTACATTTGCACAGTTTTTAAGTTTTGGGCTCAATAGAATGTCCTTAGCTTCCGAGTCAGAAAATCCACATTCCAGAGACTGGAGGATATAATCAAAGCTTATGCAGAAGTGAGGGGCTGTCGGAGATCTAATTAAAATGAGGCCCCTGTCTGCTCTCTCAGTTGAACATAAAATATCCCCCAGTAGTATTCAAATGAGATCATGTGAGTTATGGCACAGTGGTTGGCACTGCTGCCTTACAGCGCCAGGGGCCCGGGTTCGATTCCTGGCTTGGGTCACTGTCTGTGAGAAGTTTGCATGTTCTCCCTGCATCTGCGTGCGTGTCCTCTGGGTGCTCCAGTTTCAAAGAACAAAGAACAGTACAGCAAAGGAACAGGCCCTCCACGTTGTCCTATCTAGACCAACTACCTGTATCCCTCTATTCCCCGTCTGCTCATGTGCCTACCCAGATAAGTCTTAAATGTCACTAACGTATCTGCCTCAACCACCTCACTTGGCAGTGCATTCCAGGCCCCCACCACCCTCTGTGTAAAAAACTTCCCCCGCACATCTACACTGCACCTTTCCCCCCTTACCTTGAACTTGTGCCCCCTTGTGATCGTCATTTCCGCCCTGGGAAAAAGCTTCCAACTATTCACCTTTCCTCCCACAGTCCAAAAATGTGCAGGTCAGGTAGACTGGCCATGGTAAATTGCGCCTTAGTGTCCCAAGATGTGTAGGTTAGGGGGATTAGCAGGGTAAATGCGTGGGGTTATGAGGATGGGGCCTCGGTGGGATGCTCTGTCGGAGAGTCAGTGCAGACCCGATGGGCCAAATGGCCTCTTTCTGCACTGTAGGGGTTCTATGAATCCCCTAATAAAAACAGAAATGTTGGAAATATGATCAGACAGCATTTAGAGAGAAAGAGAAACAGATTTAACTTGCCACAGCTCCCCCTCCTGAGGCTAAGCAAACCCACATATTTTTTTGCGGGGTGGGGGGGGAAATCGGAGATGAGCAGGGCCACAAATTTTGAAATAAAAGACTATTTCCACCATTTGCCATTTACTCTGGTCAGGAAATATGGCGGGTCAGGGTGGACACACACTTAAAAATGACCTTTAGCTTGTTGCTTTAATGTCTACTCCAATTATGGTTTTCTTTTAAGTTACTGTTTGTGATGGATTCCTGCAGGGTGCGGCAATCATGTGTTAATCGGTGTACCTTCAGGGAAACCTGTTGTGGAGCCAGGAACCTACTGACAGGTAAGTTTTAAAGCTCTTGTCAATTTCAGCTGTCATAACTGGATGTTGTTTGAAAAGTTAAATATGTCATTAGTGCAGTGATTGAGCACAGAACTCTCTTAAAAGATACAATACCATTAAATTGGCCAGCATTGTGTAAGTGTTCAAATGCACGAGAGGACTTTATCCATTGCATAAAGTCCTTTTCTGCATTCTACAGTATGGAGAATCAGATATTTATGTATGTGGGTGATCTGGTGGATTGATGTTCACATTAATTCAGTGCCTCAACATACACTGAACCTTTGAGGCACTCTTCCAGTATCCATCAGGTACAGAACCAATGTGTCAAAAAACAACAGTTTGAAATGCTTGTGAAATAAAAAAAAATCAGGCATCCAAAATTCCCTTTGAGGAAAAATTTCCCTTTGGCAATCTCATAAAACAGTCATTCAAACAAAGGTAACAGTTGACGGTCATGCTGTGTAAACCAGCTCGTACAGGGCTGAATCCATTGGTGAGTCGTGGAACTCAACCAGACATTCATAATGAGGCAATCTGGCAAAACAGATATAGAAACATAGAAGATAGGAGCAGGAGGAGGCCATTTGGCCCTTCAAGCCCACTCCGCCATTCATTACGATCATGGCTGATCATCCAACTCAATAGCCTAATCCTGCTTTTTCCCCATAACCTTTGATCCCATTCGCCCCAAGTGCTATATCCAGCCACCTCTTGAATACATTCAATGTTTTGGCATCAACTACTTCCTGTGGCAATGAATTCCACAGGCTCAACACTCTTTGGGTGACGAAATGTCTCCTCACCTCCGTCCTAAATGGTCTACTCTGAATCCTCAGACTGTGACCCCTGGTTCTGCACTCCCCCACCATTGGGAATATCCTCCCTGTATTTACTCTGTCTAGTCCTGTTAGAATTTTATAAGTCTCTATAAGATCCCCCCTCATTTGTCTGAACTCCAGCGAAAACAATCCTAACCGAGTCAATTCTCCTCATACATCAGTCCCATCATCCCCAGAATCAGCCTGGTAAACCTTCGCTGCACTCCCTCGAGAGCAAGAACATCTTTCCTCAGAAAAGAAGATCAAAACCGCACACAATACTCTCGGTGTGGCCTCACCAAGCCCCTGTATAATTGCAACAACACATCCCTGCTCCTGTATTCGAAACCTCTCGCAATGAAGTCCAACATGACAGAGTACAGGAATGAGATAGAGAATCTAGTAAACTGGTGCGGCAACAATAATCTCTCCCTCAATGTCAACAAAACGAAGGAGATAGTCATTGACTTCAGGAAGCGTAAAAGAGAACATGCCCCTGTCTACATCAACGGGGATGAAGTAGAAAGGGTCGAGAGCTTCAAGTTTTTAGGTGTCCAGATCACCAACAACCTGTCCTGGTCCCCCCATGCTGACACTATAGTTAAGAAAGCCTGCCAATGCCTCTACTTTCTCAGAAGACTAAGGAAATTTGGCATGTCAGCTACGACTCTCACCAACTTTTACAGATGCACCATAGAAAGCATTCTTTCTGGTTGTATCACAGCTTGGTATGGCTGCTGCTCTGCCCAAGACCACAAGGAACTACAAAAGGTCATGAACATAGCCCAATCCATCACGCAAACCAGCCTCCCACCCATTGACTCTGTCTACACTTCCCGCTGCCTCAGCAATGCAGCCAGCATAATTAAGGACCCCACACACCCCGGACATACTCTCTTCCACCTTCTTCCTTTGGGAAAAAGATACAAAAGTCTGAGGTCACGTACCAACCAACTCAAGAATAGCTTCTTCCCTGCTGCTGTCAGACTTTTGAATGGATTTACCTTGCATTAAGAGAATCTTTCTCTACGCCCTAGCTGTGACTGTAACACTACATTCTGCACTCTCTCGTTTCCTTCACTATGGAGGGTATGTTTTGCCTGTTTTGTGCACAAGAAACAATACTTTTCACTGTGTACTAATACATGTGACAATAATAAATCAAATCAAAACATGTTCAGCCATCTATCTGTTCAGCTAGCTTTAGTTGATACATAGCAACCCTTAAAATTCTCTCTGGGATCCTCTTGCAAATCCCTGATTGTCATCATTCCACCATTTGGTAGCCGTGCCTTTAGCTGCCAATGCCCGGGCAATCACTACTCCTTCCCTAAGCCTCTCTTTCCCCTTTAAGATGGTGCTTAAATCTATATCTTTAGCAAAGCTGCAGGCTGGAATTCTCAGGTCAGCCATATCCCACCACCAGTACCAGTGAGAGTTTGACACTCAGCCAAAACTCCATTCACTGCAGCGAGAATGGAGAATCCCAGCTGCGGGCAAGCTCAGCGAATCTGGCATCATCGCCCATCCTAATATCTCCTTAAGTGGTGTCAAATTTAGATTAATTTTCCGATGTTAAAGGAAATGCATGAATGCATGCAGTTATTGTAATTGTTTGCTTAGATCCTCTCAATTGTAGCACATAGTTTGCTGACAACAATCCATTCTAATTCCTAATCTTTGATGGAATCTCAAATGAGATTTGATGAGTGCTACTTCCTTCAGTTACATCCATTGCATTAAATCTTTGTGCAGATAGTTTTTACATAACCCAGGTAATTCAATTGGTAGATAATGGGAGGCTTAATCCCAGATTCATCCGCAGGGATTTTCCAGCCCTGCCTGTCACGGGAATCGGAGCGGGCAAGGAGTGGACAATGGGGAGGTCCACTGGCCTCAGGCAGGATTTTACGGTTTCAGGACCCATCATTTCAATCTCCACATGCAGTAATTAATTTTTTCATCAGTATTTTGGCCAATATACATTTTCATTGATTTTGGACAAATGGGCCTAAATTGTACCGCCACACCCACCCGGAATTGGGGCGGGCGCAGCTCGCAGAACGGAATTTTCTGTTGGCCTTGGGCGAGATTTTACGAGCCTTGCACGAGCGAGGTCGTAAAATACCACCCAAAGTGTCCAATCAATTTTCCACATTGGAATTGGGAATCACATTTACTACAATTTCCTGATTATATATCTTCATCATTTACTGAATCATCAGAAACATCTTTTACAGAGCAAATAGTTGATAAATGACAGGGCAGTATGGTGGCACAGTGGTTAGCACTGCTGCCTCACAGCATCAAGGACCTGGGTTCGATTCCCTGCTTGGGTCACTGTTTGTGTGAAGTCTGCACATTCTCTCCGTGTCTGCGTGGATTTCCTCTGGGTGCTCCGGTTTCCTCCCACAGTCCAAAGATGTGTGGGTTAGGTGCATTGGCTATGCTAAATTGCCCCTTAGTGTCCCGGAATGCGTAGATTAGAGGGATTAGTGGGATAAATAGGTGGGATTACAGGGATAGGGTCTAGGTGGGATTGGCATTGGTGCAGACTTGATCAGTCAAATGGCCACCTTCTGCACTGTAGGCTATGACTATATACAATAACTTGCAATTGCTTAAGGACTGCACAGCCCGAAATATGGGTGATGTTAACTTTATTCTTAGTCTGTGTGAATCTAACTTGTTTGTTTCAATGAATGCAGCTGGTACTCTTGACATGAGCAGAATTTAATTTAAAACAGAGATGAGAAGGAATTTCTTCAGCCAGAGAGTGGTGAATCTGTGGAACTCTTTGCCGCAGAAGGCTGTGAAGGCCAGGTCATTGAGTGTCTTTAAGACAGAGATAGATAGGTTCTTGATTAATAAGGGGATCAGGGGTTATGAGCAAAAGACAGGAGAATGAGGATGAGAAAAAAATCAGCCATGATTGAATGGTGGCGCAGACTCGATGGGCTGAGTGGCCTAATTCTGCTCCAATGTCTTATGGTCTTTTGGTCTAATGCCCTTTCACTTGACAGGTTTGGTAACATGGGAGGCATTTAACTAGGCAGGAGGGTGGCTGCCTAGGATGGCTTGGACCCCATCAAGCGGCTGGGACCCCATCTCCCTCTTGCCTCCAACCCAATTAAGTCCATGATGGGAAGGTCAATGGGCAGCCTTCCTGGCTCACTTCCAATTGGTGCCCTGAAGCATCCAAATAATGTCCACTTAAAGCCTTCGTCCCATCACAGCTGGTATTAGCAAAGCAGGGGCAAAGGGGGCTCACCCCACAGGGAGCATAACAAGAAAACCAGTGCTTGGCCACTTCCAGGCTCCTGGGAATCCACCTCCATCGTGACTCCCGTCCTGCTATCACTCACATGTATCCCGGGATACAGCAATGATCCCAAGCCTCAGGAACATTGGTGCAGGAGCCAACACACCACAGTGATGCTGCCGTTCAGTATAGCTGCCTTCCTC
This sequence comes from Mustelus asterias, assembly GCF_964213995.1. Classification (NCBI taxonomy): domain Eukaryota; kingdom Metazoa; phylum Chordata; class Chondrichthyes; order Carcharhiniformes; family Triakidae; genus Mustelus; species Mustelus asterias. The sequence goes on from NC_135810.1 coordinate 110,082,469, forward strand.
TGATTGGCTGGCAGGTCATAGTGGGTGGGACATCTACCCATGGGAGCCCATGCTTCAAGGGAAGGCCCACTGCTGCCCAGTTATGTGCCCGAGTAGCACTCAATATGGGCTGGCCGCCCTAAAATAGACAACGCGGGGCTCTTATGGTTCTCCCGCCAGCAGATGAAGCCCCTTTCATTAAATACCACCCACTGAGACTGCAACTGCCTGGGAAGTGCTCCCTCTGGTGTTGAGGCGCAAATAAATACAACTGTTCCATCAAAAAAAAGCAGGTGGCACAGTGGTTAGCACTACTGCCTCACAGGGCCAGGGACCTGGGTTCGATTTCAGTCTTGGGTCACTGGCTGTGCAGGGTCTACACGTTCTCCTTGTGTCAGTGTGGGTTTCCTCTGGGTGCTCTGGTTTCCTCCCACAGTCTAAAGATGTGTGCGTTAGGTTGATTAGCTATGATAAATTGCCCCTTAGTGTCAGGGAGATTAGGACTGTAAATATGTGGGGTTATGGGGATGGTACCTGGGTGGGATTGTTGTCGGTGCAAATTCGATAAGCCAAATGACCTCCTTCTGTACTGTAGATTTTATGTAGTTCCACAAACCTGTGCACAAGGCACAGGTCAGTAGTGTGATAGAAAACTCCCCACTCGCCTGGATGAGGGTGCAGCTCCAACAACACTTGCGATGCCACCACCTTCACCATCTACTCCCTGCCACTCAGGAGCAACACTGTGCACCATCGACAAGATGCACTGCAGCAACTCACCAAGGCTCCTTCAACAACACCTTCCCACCCACGACTGCGACCATCTAGAAGGACAGGGGCAGCAGACACATGGGTACACCATCACCAGGAAATGCCCCTCCAAGGCACTCATCATCCTGACTTGAAAATCTATCGCCATGACTTCACCGCCATTGGATCAAAATCCTGGAACTCTCTCCCGAACAGCACAGCAGGCGTACCTACGCCTCATGGACTGCAGCAGTTCAAGAAGGCAGCTCACCACCACCTTCTCGAGGGCAATTAGGAATGGGCAATAAATGCTGGCCCAGACAGCAATGTTGACATCCCATGAACAAATAAATTTTTAAAATGGCCATTTCTAGAAACCTCAAGATGTAGCAGAACTTTAGATGCGTACAAATAGCAGGCGAGAGGGTTCCGAACAGAACAAAATATGTATGAAGGGGAAGCTTGCTCCAGATCATACTGAATCCCTCTGTCATTTTCTTTTTATTCATTTGTGGTAATGGGTGTTCCTGGCTGGTCAGCATTTATTGCCCAACCCTAGCTGCCCGAGGGCAATTGAGAGTCAACCACATTGCTGTGGCTCTGGAGTCACATGTAGGCCAGACCGGGTAAGGACAGCAGATTTCCTTCCCTCATGGACATTAGTGAACCAGATGGGTTTTCTTCCCACAATCAACAATGGTTTCATGGTCATCAGTAGATTCTTAATTCCAGATTATTTTTATTGAATTCAAATTCCACCGTCTGCCGTGGCAGGATTCGAACCCCGGTCCCCAGAACATTAGCTGGGTTTCTGGATTAACAGTCTAGTGATAATAGCACTAGACCATTGCCTAGTTATTCAGCTACTTTCGGCACAAAGCAAAGAACAGCAGAATGTAATCATCATGTATCTAATAGTGTAGCGCAGAGTTAACACAAAGCCAAGCTGCGTTAGATCCGTAGAGAATACTGCAGTTGAAATCTACTTGAGCATTTTTTCTGATTTTATTGTTGCAGCCTGTAAAATAAAACATTCTGATCTATTTGAGAGAGGAGTATATTATTGATGTAATATGGTCCATTTTGGAATGCAAGCTTTCACTGTGGATCATGAAGAGATCACCGTCTGTTTGGTGGCAGCCATGTTGGACAGGAGGGAAGTCAACTAGGAAAGCGTAAGCATTGAAGTCGCAACAGGGAAAATATTCTCCATTACAACAAAATAAAACCTCCAAAAAAAAAAGGACCGGAGAGGCTTTTAGTTAGAAATTCCATTTTGTTGAGTACCCGGAGGCTGAATTGAGATCAGTGTTGTAACTCCAGCCCTGGAATCTGCTGGGAACAGGCAGTCAATGTCAGAAAATCGCACATACAACACCGTTAAACCAATAGCTGCTGTACATCACTGAAGCGGAACAGGGCTCTCAATCGAACTGGCAAAAGCGGTTCAATCAATCATTGCATCAATCAGACCTCCTCCTCCACGCAATAGAGCTGGAGTGTTAACCGCAGTGCGATTATGAGTCGAACGCGTTGCACACCCTGGAGCAAGGAGACCGTAAATCACAACACTAAGCAATTAGCTTGGACATTGAAAGTTGATGGGGGCGCAGGCAGTGGGGGCGCGGGCATTCGGGGGGTTCTCCAGGCCCGCTAACCCCTGGTGGGAATCACGATGGCCCGGAGATTGGGGGGGCCTCAGGTAAAAATTGGGTTTGGCATCCGCAATGATCCCGGCCCAAGCTGCCGGCCCTGATTGGGTTCCCATCCACAAATTAACCAGTAAGCATAAAGTTAAGCAGGCTTGAAGCCCGATTCAAATACCTCCCGCTATTCACCCACCTCCCCAGTGAGTCGTACAGCGAGTGAGCTTTCGTACAGGTCCTGGTGACATGTTGGATGACAAGGGATCCAAAAAGCACCAGCAATACCTCCACAATGAGAGACATACCCCCCCCCCCCCCTTCACATCACACAGGCATGAGGTTGTCCCAACCCGACCCTCCACTCAGCCCCCTTTCCCCTCAGATCATCCGCTCAGCCCCCCTTCCCCTCAAATCACCCACTCAGCACCCCCTCCTCCTCAGATCCCCCACTCAGCCCCCCTTCCCCCTCAGATCCCCCATTCAGCCCCCCTTCCCCTCAGACTCCCTACTCAGCCCCCTTCCCCCTCAGATCCCCCACAGCCCCCCCTTCCTCCTCAGATCCCCCACTCAGCCCCCCTTCCCCTCAGATCCCCCACTCAGCCCCCCTTCCTCCTCAGATCCCCACTCAGCCCCCTTCCCCTCAGATCCCCCACTCAGCCCCCTTCCCCTCAGATCCCCCACTCAGCCCCCCTTCCTCCTCAGACCCCCCACTCAGCCCCCCTTCCTCCTCAGACCCCCCACTCAGCCCCCTTAGCCCCCTTCCCCTCAGATCCCCACCCAGCCCCCCCTTCCTCCTCAGACCCCCCACTCAGCCCCCCCTTCCTCCTCAGACCCCCCACTCAGTCCTCCTTCCCCTCTGATCCCCCAATCAGCCCCCCCTTCCTCCTCAGATCCCCCACAGCCCCTCTTTCCCCCTCAGATCCCCTTCGGCTTGGTAGTGCCAATGGTGCACTGCCCCCCAACACTGACACCCTGGCCTGGCACCTTGGGCCCGAGGGGGATAGAGGAGGTAGTCCCAGTGGACACTTGTCCCACTGCTGCTGCCAGGCTGCAGAGAAAGAGTCCTGGGGGTTGGATAGGCTGGGACTGGGGCAAGTGGGAGATGTGGGGTCGGGTCAGGTCACCCTAATGCTTCACCTGGTTAGTGGGGTGGGCGGGGGATCATTTCAGTTTTTTGGAGGGGGGGCTGTCTCTGAGCACTCTTTAAAAATGGCAGCCCTGTCTCTGCGCACGTGATGCATATGACATAACATCTTCTGACATTGAAAGCCATCTCCCATTGGTCTTGCTATTTTTGTAATTCTATTTGCAGTGAATTGATGTGATCTTGCCTTTTTTCTAATGATTAAACCCTGCAGTGATCTGCTAATAATCTCACCATGCTTTTCAAACTTGTTGGGAAGGTCATTTCTGTATATCAAGAAGAAACAACATAGTTTCCCATGGCACTCCACAGACAAGACCTTTCTGGGAAGAGGTGATTCCCCATCACATACCACTCTTTATCTTCTGTTGGAAAGGAAGTGGCCAGATCCAACTTAATAATGTTCCCCTGATTCCATAGGAGTTGAGAATTGGAGCGTCAACAAAAGCGGGCTGAACAAATCACCAGTCATCTGTTTTGCAAGACGGCCACCGTATGAATGCTTGGCTGAGCTCCAAGACTAACTAATACATTCATTCCTGTGCTTATTAGAGGAAGATTTCTCTTTTTCTTATCAGTCCTGAAGCACCACGAGTGTCCAGCAAGAACTCAATCTCTGGAAATTAGTGTTGCAGTCCTTTCACCAACACCCAGGACAAATATTCAGAGGGTACCTAACCTAACATACGTTTGATGACGATGCAGATTTTATTCCCACTGCCAAGTGGGAATTCTTCCAAAGTCTTGATTCAGTGCAGTCGGTCTTCCTTCACTTTCTGATAAGTTTCAGCAGGGACTCAGAAAAGACAACAAAAGTGAGAAGTAATCCAGCTCATTACATTAAAAAGCAGAATCAATTTCCATCTGGACGGCTGTCAATCTGAGACCTGCAGATTACACAGATTGCAGGTAACCCTTATCCTACTTTGTGTCTAATAGTAATTTCAAGCAATTTCAGAAAAGTACAGCATAAATGTCCAGTTGCATTATCTTGTCAAACAGAAAGCTACACATTTGCAAGCACCATAAAACCATTTAGCAATAATGAACACTTGACAATGTCCCTGGGGTAAGTAGTGCTGGAGCAGAGAAATAATAACTATTGATAACAGTCCTTGGACCCACTTCATGCAATGGGCTGTTGGCTTGTGTTTCAATTGTAAAGAACAGTGCAGTGCTATAGTGCTACACAACAAAGTATTTTGGTCCTCAGTGTTATAGTATTCAGCAGGCACCTACAGAAGTTGTGTCAGAATAAAAGCACCATCGAAAAATTGCCCCAATTTTTCTTTTAGAGAAAGTTTTTTTTTTAAAATGGAGAACCTTGGCTAGAGGACAAAGTTTGAAAGAGTGAAAGAGAAAATGAAGCAAATGAAATTGAAGGTTGCAGGACGTAAACTTTGATGGCCCAATGTTACAGGGCTGTCACAATGTTTTCTTGTATTTTAAACTATCGTTCCCCTCAAGTAGCCAAACAAAGTCATGGAGTGTTTTCAAGTTGATTTGTTGACAACTGTAGCAGGAATCCGACTAAGCCATTCAGACCAGTCAGAGTGCAGATTTCAGAAATACATAAGCAATTATAGTTTCAAATTTGATTATAAGTAATTAGCATATACCAATAAAAATATAGGGGTTATCTCTATCCACTCACAGCTATTGATTAAAAATAGAAACATAGAAGACAGGAGCAGGAGGAGGCCATTGGGCCCTTCGAGCCTGCTCCGCCATTCATTACGATCAAGGCTGATCATCCAACTCAATAGCCTAATCCTGCTTTCTCCCCATAACCTTTGATCCCATTCGCCCCAAGTGCTATATCCAGCCACCTTCTGAATACATTCAATAAAGGTTATATCATGTATACATAAAGATATAGTATCCAATTAACTTGCGCATGTTATATCATCAAGCAATGTTAGCTATATCATTGACCAATTTTATCTTAATCTCCCTTTCCATTGTTCCTTGTTCTAATGGACAAACATGAACTGCAGCTGCACATCGTTCAATTAAATGGTCCTCGATTCTTATCTGGGCCTGCTTTAATCAAGACCTGTGGTCTCCCCATGTGACTGAGGTTTTTAAACTCGTGTGACGGAAGAATGTGGAAGAGAGTATGTCCAGGGTACATGGGGTCCTTGATTATGCTGGCTGCTTTTCTGAGGCAGTGGAATGTGTAGACAGTGTCAATGGATGGGAGGTTTGAGTGATGGACTGGGTTTCATTCATGACCCTTTGTAGTTTCTTGCGGTCTTGGGCAGAGGAGGAGCCATACCAAGCTGTGATACAACCAGAAAGAATGCTTTCAATGGCGCATCTGTAGAAGTTGGTGAGAGTCGTAGCTGACATGTCAAATTTCCTTAGTCTCCTGAGAAAGTAGAGGCGTTGGCGGGCTTTCTTAACTATAGTGTCTGCATGGAAGGACCCAGACAGATTGTTGGTGATCTGGACACCTAAAAACCTGAAGCTCTTGATCATTTCGACTTCATCCCCATTGATGTAGATGGGGGCATGCCCTCCATTACACTTCCTGAAATCGATGACAATCTCCTTCGTTTTGTTGACATTGAGGGAGAGATTATTGTCGTTGCACCAGCTCACCAGATTCTCTCTTTCCTGTACTATGTCTCGTCATTGTTTGAGATCCGCCCCAAAACGGTGGTGTTTACTGGGTCAGCTGACCCTTATAGCTTGTTACTATTGGTCACACTACAACAGATCCAATGTTATCATCAGTTACATTCTAACAACATTAACACTGCAATAAAGTTACTGTGAAAATCCCCTAATCGCCACACTCCGGTGCCTGTTTGGGTACACTGAGGGAGAATTTAGCATGGCCAATGCACATAACCAGCGCGTCTTTCAGACTGTGGGAGGAACATAAGAACATAAGAAATAGGAGCAGGAGTAGGCCATCTGGCCCTTCGAGCCTGCCCCGCCATTCAACAAGATCATGGCTGATCTGAAGCGAATCAGTTCCACTTACCCGCCTGCTCCCCATATCCCCTAATTCCCTTATCGATCAGAAAACTATCTACCCGTGATTTAAACATATTCAACGAGGAAGCCTCCACCACTTCAATGGGCAGAGAATTCCAGAGATTCACTACCCTCTGAGAGAAGAAGTTCCCCCTCAACTCTGTTCTGAACCGGCCCCCCCTTATTTTGAGGCTGTGCCCTCTAGTTCTGGTTTCCCTTCTAAGTGGAAAGAATCGCTCCACCTCTACCCTATCCAGCCCCTTCATTATCTTATATGTCTCTATAAGATCACCCCTCATCCTTCTAAACTCCAACGAGTACAGACCCAATATGTTCAATCTCTCCTCATAAGCCACACCCCTCATCTCCGGTATCAACCTGGTGAACCTTCTCTGCACTCCCTCCAAGGCCAATATATCCTTTCGTAAATAAGGGGACCAAAACTGCACACAGTACTCCAGTTGCGGCCTCACCAGTGCCCTGTACAGTTGCAGCAAGACCTCCCTGCTTTTATATTCTATCCCCCTCGCGATAAAGGCCAACATTCCATTCGCCTTCTTGATCACCTGCTGCACCTGCAGACTGAGTTTTTGCGATTCGTGCACAAGGACCCCCAGGTCCCTCTGCACAGTCGCACGATGTAATTTTTCTCCATTTAAATAATATCCCAATTTACTATTATTTCTTCCAAAGTGGATAACCTCACATTTGCTAACATTATATTCCATCTGCCAGATCCTCGCCCACTCGCTCAGCCTATCCAAATCTCTCTGCAGACTTTCCGCGTCCTCCACGCAATTCGCTTTCCCACTCACCTTCATGTCATCAGCAAACTTGAATACCCTAGATTCAGTCCCCTCCTCCAGATCATCTATGTAAATGCTAAACAATTGAGGCCCCAGCACCGATCCCTGCGGCACGCCACTGGTCACCAACTGCCAACCAGAAAAGCACCCATTTATCCCAACTCTCTGCTTCCTGTTAGATAGCCAATCCCCAATCCACGCCAACACCTTACCCCTAACTCCGTGTACCCCAATCTTCTGCAGCAACCTTTTGTGAGGCACCTTATTGAACGCCTTCTGGAAATCTAAAAACACCACATCCACCGGTTCCCCTCTGTCAACCGCACTAGTGACATCTTCATAAAAGTCCAGTAGATTCGTCAAACACAACTTTCCCTTCATGAATCCATGCTGTGTCTGCTTGATCGAACCATTCTTATTCAGGTGCAGAAGGAGGAAGCACCCGGAGGAAACCCACGCAGACATGGGGAGAACATGCAAACTCCGCACAGACAGTGACCCAAGCCGGGAATCGGACCCGGGTCCCTGACGCTGTGAGGCAGCAGTGCTAACCACTGTGCCACCCAGGTTTGCTGTGTTGTCACTAACCACCATGCAAATCAGACATGCACGGTATCTGATGAAAGATCATTGACAAGAAGCTTCAATTCTGTTCCTCTCCTCATGGATGCTGCCTGACCTGCTGAGCATTTCCAGCATTTTCTGTTTGCATTTTACTCCAAGTTGTTTTCCGGATACTTTTATACCAGAGCCGCTATGACAAAGACTCCAGAAAATTACAGTTACTTCATCCGCTCCTCCCCTTAGTTAATTCTATTATATCCTGAATTGCTTTCAGCATCAGCAAACACACACCAGTAATTAGGGAGAACAAGGGACACGGGGGACTTATAATCAACAACTCCACCATCTTCGCAAGCAATGAGTTGGCGCACTGCAAACTGATTGCTCCGATCCTGGGAATAATCAGCAATAAGAAATGCAAAGTACGTCCTTCACCCACATTCACAAAGCCTCCGTCACAGACAGACCATTTCTTTACTTAGTTCACTTATGCCCACAATTAAAATTTTAACTCCGACAGAAAAGCTGCCATCTCGAAACAAGCTTGCTCCTGGGATCATCCCAATGTAACAGACTGGGTGATGGTGCACAGCAATGGGCCTTAACTGTACATAAAGATACTCAGATCAAAGTTAACTGATCAAAGCTTGTCTGAATCCTGCACAATCATTTGTTTCAATGCACTGAGCAAAGAACTTTCGTTTGTAAAGCGATATTCAGGACCTCAGGATGTCCCAAAGCACTGTACACTCGTGCACATTTTTATTTTTACTCGTTCATGGGATGTGAGCATCACTGGCAAGGCCAGCCTATTTTGCCCATCCCTAAACGTCCTTGAGAAGTTGGTGGTGAATCGTCTTCTTGAAGTGCTGCAGTCCATCTCCACCTGTGGACGGCACGATAGCACAGTGGTTAGCAGTGCTGCCTCACAGTGCCAGGGACCCAGGTTCGATTTCAACCTCTGGTCACTGTCCGTGTGGAGTTTGCACATTCTCTGCGTGGGTTTCCTCAGGGTGCTCCGGTTTCCTCCCACAGTCCAAGAATGAGTGCTTTAGGTGGATTGGCCATGCTAAATTGACCCTAGTGTTAGGGGGATTAGCAGGGCAAATATGTGGGGTCACAGGAATAGGGCCTGGGTGGGATTGTGGTCGGTGCAGACTCAATGGGCCAAATGGCCTCCTTCTGCACTGTAGGGATTCTATGATTCTATGATCTGGTGGAGGTATACCCACTGTGCTGTTTGGGAGTAAGTTCCAGGATTTTGTCCGAATGATAGTGAAGGCACAGTAATATAGGGTGTGATTCTCCCATTGCAACCCGCAACTTTTCTGTCGGGTCGCAGTGGGAGACGTGGGTCTCCGGCCTTGAACTGGGATTTGTGCATGCGCCGGAAACGCATGCGCGTCTCCCAGAGAGCCGGCGAACAGCCGCCGGTCAGACCACGCTGGAAACCAGCAGGAAGCCAGGTAACTTATTTAAATCTTTTTTGCTTGTATTTGAAATATGTTTATTAGCTCATTATCGGGACCCATTGAATCTCCCACCCCGCCAGGAGTACTTCATTCTGGCGGGGTTCTGACTAGCTCCCCACACTCGGGGACCTAGCGGAAGACCCTGTGGAATGAAGGGGGGCAATCAGGGCCCCCCAGGGGGTCAAGCGGTGGGAAGGTGGTGCCCCCTGGGCATGGACACCCTGGCAGTTCCAGCCTGTGCCCCCTGGCAGTGCCCAAGCGGCATCTTGGCACTGCCCACCGGGTATCGGGCAGTGCCAGGGGGGGCGAGGCCTATTGTGGGCAGGGCCTAGGGGCGATTGGTGGGAGGTCCCGCTGCCACTCTGCATGGGGATTGGTCTGGGATGGAGGGAGGGCAGCGATTGGGGCAGGCTGGGAGGTGGTCTGACCCCAGAGGGGGGTTGGTGGGGGTGGGGGGGTCTGTCAGGATGAGGGGTTGGGAGGGATTACCACTGCTGGGGAGGGGGGGGCTGGACATTGGGGCATTCAGGGCAGGGGGGGGGGTCAACTCAATTGAAATGTAGTTAGTGTTTTAATGTAAAGAATAAAGTTAAGACTCTGAAATCAGTGTCCTTTTAAACTGCTGACTTGACAAGGGCAATGGGGCAGCTGATATTACATTATAGTAAACTGCTGGATTTTAAAGAATTGGGGAAATAGCTGTACATATTCTGACAGCAGAATGTGGATATTTTCCATGTATTCAGATTAGGGCCAGAGGGAGAGATACATTTGAAAGAAACCATCCAAAGTTTTGTTAATATTCATTTGGAATGATTTATGTCCCATGGCAATGGAGTCTGTCCAATGTTCAGTATTTAGAACATGGAAAATATTTTGCTTTCTCAAGATGTGAGCACTGCTCGTAAGGCCAGCATTTATTAGCCATATCTAACTGACCTTGAGGAGCTGATGTTGAGCATCTTTCTTGAACCGCTGCAGTCCCTCAAGTGAAGGTACGCCAACCGTAATTTTTCTTAGGATGTGGATGTTGCTGGTAAGGACAACATACATTGCCCATCCCCAACTGCCCTGGAGATGGGGAGCCGCCTTCTTGAACAGCTGCAGTCCAGGTGATGTGTCCACACCCACAATGTTTTCCTGCAGCAGTTTGATAACTTGCTACGTCATGTCAGAGAACAGTTGAGTCAATAAAGTTGATATAAATCTGGACAGACTGGATAGGGAAGGCCTGAACATTACTGCAATAAGTAATGAAAGTAGCCTTTGAATGTTTAATTTAAATTCCTCCACTTGCAGTAGTGGGATTTGAGCTAAGATCTCAGGAACAATAGTCCGGGCCTCTGGAATACGAATCCAGTGACATTAGCACTGTGCTCACACCCCTGGCAAGTAGGGAGAGTAAGGATTTGACTCAGCCAAGATACAAACATAGAAACACAGAAGATAGGAGCAGGAGGAGGCCATCTGGCCTTTCGGGCCTGCTCCGCCATTCATTACGATCATGGCTGATTGTCCAATTTGATAGCCTAATCCTGCTTTCTCCCCATAACCTTTGATTCCATTCACCCCAAAGATGAAGGCACGTTGATCCATATCCAAATCAGGAAACTTGGAGATGGAACTCTTCCCTTGCTGCTGTTGCCCTGGTCCTTCCAGGTACGATGTGGAGATGCCGGCGTTGGGCTGGGGTAAGAACAGTAAGAAGTCTCACAACACCAGGGTAAAGCCCAACAGGTTTATTTGGTAGCACAAGCTTTCAGAGTGTTGCTCCTTCTTCAGGTTAGTGAAGAGTTGTGTTCACAAACACGCCTTAAGAGTTCACTCTTCACTCACCTGAAAAAGGAGCAGCACTCTGAAAGCTTGTGCTACCAAATAAACCTGTTGGACTTTAACCTGGTGTTGTGAGACTTCGTACTGTCCTTCCAGGTACTTGTGGTGAACCATCGTTGGTTCCCACTGGATATGTACATATGTTACTGTTGGATTGTACTATTGTTGCTGTTGGGTTAGGGTGGGGTTGTTACACCTTTGTATTGTAGTGTTGTGGCACATCCCAGTCGGGCTCCGCCTCCTGGGAGAGGTATAAGAGTCCCTGCTCTGGCCGGGACCCCTTCAGTCTGGGATAGTGTATATAAGTTCTGGTAGCTTCATTAACAGTAAATAAAAGCCTTCATTTACTGAGCTTCGAGCCTCGTGTCTGAATAAGCGCATCAGTACTGCAGGTCACTGGTTGGGGGTCCTGTCAAAGAGGTCTTGGTGAAGAGGGGAATACAATTCTTCGACACATTCTAGCATTTGACTTAAGCATGGATAGAAGGTTGGCCTGGCCTCACTGCTCCTTTAGTCAAGGAACGGTACATGGCATGACATTTTGTTTAACGCTTCCATGGGATGTGTGCCTCACTGGCTAGACCAGCATTTATTGCCCATCCCTAATTGCTCTTGAGAAGGTGGTGGTGAGCCGCCTTCTTGAACCCATGCAGTCCTTCTAGGTGGTGGAGGTTGTGGATTTGGAAGGTGCTGTGGAAGGAGTCTTGGTGAGCTCTTGCAATGCATCTTGCCAATGATGCATGATGGTACTTGATGCTGCTACTGCTCTTTAGTGATGGAGGGAGTGAGTGTTGAAGGTGGTGTTGATCAAGCGGGTTGCATTGTCATGGATGTTGTTGAGCTCCTAGAACATTGTTGGAGCTGCACTCATCCAGGCAAGTGGAGAGCATTCCATCACACTCCTGACTTGTGCCTTATGGTGTGTGACATGTTGCAGCGTTATAGAACCTTAGTTAGAACACTTGGAATATAGTGTTCAATTCTGGTCGCCACACTACTACAAGGATGGGGAGGCTTTGGAGAGGGTACAGAAAAGATTTATCAGGATGGTGCCTGGTATGGAGGGCATTAGCTATGAGGAGAGGTTGGAGAAACTTAGTTTGTTCTCACTGGAACGACGGAGGTTGAGGGGCGACCTGATAGAAGTCTACAAGATTATGAGGGGCATGGACAGACTGGATAGTCAGAAGCTTTTTCCCAGGGTGGAAGAATCAATTATTAGGGGGCACAGGTTTAAGGTGCGAGGAGCAAGGTTTAAAGAAGATGTACGAGGCAAGTTTTTTTTACACAGTGGGTGGTGGGTGCTTGGAACTCGTTGCCGGGGGAGGTAGTGGAAGCAGATACGATAGTGAGTTTTAAGGGACATCTTGACAAATACAAGAAAGAATGGGAATAGAGGGATATGGTCCCCGGAAGGGTAGGGGGTTTTAGTTCAGTCAGGCAGCATGGTCGGTGCAGGCTTGGAGGGTCGAAGGGCCTGTTCTTGTGCTGTAATTTTCTTTGCTCTTTGTTCTATGACCAAAGATAGCGTCTAACGTCATCACGAGCTGAAAGCAAATGCAGGAGGGAGCTGCACAACACTTTTTCAAATCATTTACCGCTTGTACAACCTTTGAAACAGTAACATGATCATCATTTACCCAGCATTCCTGTCAACTGGGGTCTTCTTTTTCTTCATTCATGGAGCATGGGCGTCGTTAGCTGGCCAGCATTTATTGCCTATCCCTCGCTGCCCAAGGGAGGCATTTGAGTCAATTACATTGCTGTGGCAGATTTCTTTCCCTAAAGGACATTAGTAAACCAGGTGGGTCTTTCCAACAATCGGCAATAGTTTCATGGTTATCAGTAGATTGATAATTCCAGATTTTGTTTTTATTGAATTCAAATTCCACCACCTGCCATGAGGGGATTCGAACCCGGGTCCCCAGAACATTAGCTGAGTTCCTGGATTAATAATCTAGCGATACCACTAGGCCGTTGCCTTCCCAGGTCTGAGCTGCATATGATTTCCCTCATTTGTTTTAAAGTCAGCAAGACCGCAATCATGAATCTAAAGGGATATTCCTTCACATCAAATTTTCATTAACTTTAGCAAATGAAAGAAAATTAACCCTTGAATTTGTAGCAAGACAACAAAAAATATTGAATCACACGTATAAGGAAGGGTGGCACAGTGGTTAGCACTGCTGCCTCGCAGCACCAGGGACCTGGGTTCAATTCCCGCCTTAGATCGCTGTCTGTGTGGAGATTGCACATTCTCCCCGTGTCTGCGTGGGTTTCCTCCGGGTGCTCCGGTTTCTTCCCACAGTCCAAAGACGTGCGGGTCAGATGGATTGGCCATGCCAAATTGACCCATAGTATCATGGAGATCAGCAGGGTAAATAGATGGGGCTAACGGGATAGGACCTGGATGGTCAGTGCAGGCTCAATGGGCCGAATGGCCTCCTTCTGCACGGGGGATTCGATGATAATACTGTAGATGCTGGAATCTGAAACAAGAACAGAGGATGCTGGAAAAACTCAGCATAGAAACATAGAAAATAGGTGTAAGAGTAGGCCATTCAGCCCTTCAAGCCTGCACCACCATTCAATATGACCATTAGAACATAGAACAGTACAGCACAGAACAGGCCCTTCGGCCCACGATGTTGTGCCGAGCTTTATCTGAAACCAAGATCAAGCTATCCCATTCCCTATCATCCTGATGTGCTCCATGTGCCTATCCAATAACCGCTTAACTGTTCCTAAAGTGTCTGACTCCACTTTTGTTGATCATGCCCTTTCATTATCCCACTCCCTCTCCATACCTCTTGATCCCTTTAGTCACAAGGGTCACGTCCAGCTCCCTCTTGAACGTTGAACCTTGAGCTGACTGCACATTTTTAAAAAGTTATTTATTTATTAGTGTCACAAGTAGGCTTACATTAACACTGCAATGAAGTTACTGTGAAAATCCCCTTGCAGATACATTAACATCACACAGTGCATCTCATGTACCTTGTGTAGGCAGCTAGCCAGAAAATTTAGAGCAGTGCTTAGGAACTTTAGGAGTTAAAGTTTTGCAGTTGAAAAATTACACTCAGGACCATGTTTGCCCACATCCTGTGGAAATAATGACATCCCAGCAAGGTCACTGCAACTTACTGTAACTAATAGAAAACTACAAAATGCAGTCAATAACGACAGAGACATAAGTGCCTCAGTCCCCATTAGGTATCATCTAATTATCCTCTGCAACTAGTGTTCAGGATTATTATCAAAATTACATTATTGGCACCACCCACACAAAGAATTGCAGCATCACTCTGCCCTGCAATTAAACACAATTATTTTGGTGATTGATTCCAGGCTATATGGCATAATTTCCAGGACTGCATTATGAGAAAATTCCTTTTCTACAGTAAAACAATGTGCGGCAGGCAATTTAACTGTTTAAAACCAATCAATCAAGTAAGATGAATGCAATATGTAAAAGGTTAGAATAAATAACCTGGTTGTTTGCTTGATTTGCCACTGGAGCAGTGAGGAGGAAGCAGAACCTTCCCTTGGGATTGGGTGGGCGGCACGGTGGCACAGTTGCCACATAGCGCCAGAGACCTAGGATCGATTCCAGGCCTGGGTCACTGTGCGCAGATTCTGCATATTCTCCCTGTATCTGCGTGGGTTTCCTCCAGGCGCTCCGGTTTCCTCCCACTGCCCGAATGACGTGCTGGTTAGCTGCATTGGCCATGCTAAATTCTTCCTCAGTGTACCCGAACAGGTGCTGGAAAAAACTGTGAACTGTGAAACACTCTGGCGCCTGTTTTGAGGGAGAATTTAGCATGGCCAATGCACCTAACCAATACGCCTTTCGGACTGTGGGAGGAAACCGGAGCACCCGGAGGAAACCCACGCAGACAGGGGGGAAATGATCAGACTCAGCACAGACAGTGACCCAAGCCGGGAACTGAACCCAGATTCCTGACACTGTGAGGCAGCAGTGCTAACCACTGTGCCACTGTGCTGCCCAGTATCGAGTGAATGGGGTGAGCAGCCTCATTTTAATACTAATTGTAGGCACGGAAGCTTTAAGGAGAATCAAATAGAACAGAAAGATTACAAAGCATCCACATTACTAGAACCAGAGGGCACAACCTCAGGCTAAAGTGACGATCCTTTAAAACAGAGATGAGGAGGAATTTCTTCAGTCAGAGAGTGGTGAATCTGTGGAACTCTTTGCCGCAGAAGGCTGCGGAGGCCAAGTCATTGGGCCCGATTTTACCAAAACTTCACGCCCGAAAACGAGCACGGGATCGCGGTAAAGTTGGGCGTTGGGCCTATACCGCAATCTGCACCCGATTCCGAGCAGATCGCGGCTTTACCGACACCCGATTCGGGCAGGGGTCTGGCCCGCACCTGAATCGGGCGGCCCAACGATTTAAATGCATTAGCATGCATTTAAATCAACTTAATGAACCGCGCGCCCAACCCTGCCGTCAAATCCCACTTTACCGTCTTCTGGCCCGTTCCACGTCCGCGCTGTAAGCGACCTGCAAAATAAAAGTCTGAAGTCGTCGCTGCAGCTTCCAAAGAGTGGGGTCAGAGCCTGCAACGGCTCTCTGACCCAGGACATCCTCTGGTCCGGGGGGCGGGGGGAGTGGGACCCAGATCATCCTCTGGTCGGGGGGAAGGGGGGAGAGGTGGGAGGAGGGGGGGGGGGGCGGAGTGGGACCCAGATCATCCTCTGGTCGGGGGGGTTTCCGCTGCCAGTCTGCGGCCGATCGGTGGGGAGGGAGGGGGCAGGGGGGTCCGCCGCCACTCTGCGGGCGAACTCTCCTCCTCACCGGAGGAACGAATCCCTCCTGCCGGAGTGGACGTGCGGCCATGCCATCCCACAAAACCTTCAGGATGAAGCGATTCCTCGCTAAGAAGATGAAGCAGAACCGGCCGATTACACAGTGGATCCGCATGAAAACCGGCTACAAGATCAGTACAAGTCGAAGAGGAGACACTGGAGAAGGACCAAGCTGGGCCTGTAAAGGGATACACCATCACTGGTACACTACCAGCCACAGATTACTCTTCCCTGCAGGGGCAAGAGAGCGGGAGAGGTGGCTGTGGCTGGTAGTGTACCAGTGATGGTGTATCCCTTTACAGGCCCAGCTTGGTCCTTCTCCAGTGTCTCCTCTTGGACTTGTTCTGATCTTGTAGCCGGTTTTCATGTGGATCCACTGTGGATTCGGCCGGTTCTGCTTCATCTTCTTAGCGAGGAATCGCTTCATCCTGAAGGTTTTGTGGGATGGCATGGCCGCACGTCCACTCCGGGAGGAGGGATTCGTTCCTCCGGTGGGGAGGAGGGATCGGCCTCAGACTGGCAGCAGAACCCCCCCCCCCCCCCCCCGCCGACCAGAGGATGATCTGGGTCCCGCCCCCCCTCCCCCCCCTCCTCCGCCCAATCCCTTCCCCCCCTCCCCCGCCCCGACAAGAGGATGATCGTCAGAGAGCCGCTCTCTCCGCTTTCTGCTTTTTTTTTCTTTCCCGCCCGGGCGCGCTCTGTCAGATTTTTTTTGAACTGCGCATGTGCAGTTCAGAGCTCCGATCGGTCCGCCAGCGCTAAGCCCCACCCACAGCGCAAATCGGACCGGAGCCAGCAAAACGCGTATGGGCGCGCTGGAAAGAGGATTCCAAGCGCGGATCTATTTGACGCCCAGATTCGGCACTTCGACTCAAAATGGTAAAATCAGGCCCATTGAGTGTCTTTAAGATAGAGAGAGATAGGTTCTTGGTTAATAAGGGGATCAGGGGTAATGGGGGAAAGGCAGGAGAATGGGGATGAAAAAAATATCAGCCATGATTGAATGGCGGAGCATACTCGATGGGCCGAGTGGCCTAATTCTGCTCCAATGTCTTATGGTCTTATTATTAGCACCACATTAAAAGCCAAACATGGCTGAGAAGAGTAGCAATGAGTAATTAGATTAATTAATGTGGAAGATAATTCTCTTCCAAACTGCCTTTAACATTTCAATGTCAGTGTGAATTTAGTAATATTATTCTCTGGGAGTAATTAGTTCATCACATCTCACTGAACACTGGCCAAGATTTCCATTTTCAAAATGTTACAAGCATTTTGAGATTTCCTTCCCTGGAAATTAATTCCATGCTCAACAGTAATGTCAGAAGCTGTAATAAAGCAAAAAGAAAAGGAAGGTGAAGTGAAGAATGTACCAGTCGAGTTTTGTTCATCCTTCAAGCAATGATGATCACCTGCATCACCTGGGGTGTTTGGTAGGGTTCGGGTGAGTACCTACATGATTGCTAAGGTTAATCTGAATGAGGGAGAGACAATGGCCGAGTGGTAGAACATAGAACATAGAACATTACAGCGCAGTACAGGCCCTTCAGCCCTCGATGTTGCGCCGACCAGTGGTACCAATCTAAAGCCCCTCTAATCTACACTATTCCAATATCATCCATATGTTTATCCAATAACCACTTGAACGGTCTCAACCTTGACGAGTCCACCACTGCTGCAGGCAGGGCATTCCACGCCCTTACTACTCTCTGAGTAAAGAACCTACCTCTAACATCTGTCCTATATCTCTCACCCCTCAATTTAAAGCTATGTCCCCTCGTGCTAGCCAACACCATCCGAGGAAAAAGGCTCTCACTATCCACCCTATCTAATCCTCTGATCATCTTGTATGCCTCTATTAAGTCACCTCTTAACCTTCTTCTAACGAAAACAACCTCAAGCCCCTCAGCCTTTCCTCATACGATTTTCCCACCATACCAGGCAACATCCTGGTAAATCTCCTCTGCACCCTTTCCAACACTTCCACATCTTTCCTATAATACGGCGACCAGAACTGTACGCAATACTCCAAATGCGGCCGCACCAGAGTTTTGTACAGTTGCAGCATGACCTCCTGGCTCCGAAACTCAATCCCTCTACCAATAAAAGCTAACACACCGTATGCCTTCTTAACAACCCTATCAACCTGGGTGCCAACTTTCAGGGATCTATGCACATGGACACCCAGATCCCTCTGTTCATCCACACTACCAAGTATCTTACCATTAGCCCAGTACTCTGTATTCCTGTTACTCCTTCCAAAGTGAATCACCTCACACTTTTCCGCATTAAACTCCATTTGCCACCTGTCAGCCCAGCTCCGCAGCTTATCTATGTCCCTCTGTAACCTGCCACTTCCCTCCGCACTGTCTACAACTCCACCGACTTTAGTGTCATCTGCAAATTTACTAATCCATCCTTCCACGCCCTCATCCAAGTCATTAATAAAAATGACAAACAGCAGTGGCCCCAAAACAGATCCTTGCGGTACACCACTAGTAACTGAACTCCAGGATGAATATTTCCCATCAACCACCACCCTTTGTTTTCTTACAGCAAGCCAATTCCTGATCCAAACCACTAAATCACCCTCAATCCCATGTGTCCGTATTTTCTGCAAAAGCTTACCATGGGGAATCTTATCAAACGCTTTGCTGAAATCCATATACACCACATCAACCGCTTTACCCTCATCCACCTCTTTGGTCACCTTCTCAAAGAACTCAATAAGGTTTGTGAGGCACGACCTACCCTTCACAAAACCGTGCTGACTATCCCTAATCAAATTATTCCTTTCTAGATGATTATAAATCCTATCTCTTATAATCCTTTCCAATACTTTGCCCACAACAGAAGTAAGGCTCACTGGTCTATAATTACCAGGGTTGTCCCTACTCCCCTTCTTGAACAAGGGGACAACATTTGCTATCCTCCAGTCTTCTGGCACTGTTCCTGTAGACAATGACGACACAAAAATCAAAGCCAAAGGCACTGCAATCTCCTCTCTAGTCTCCCAGAGAATCCTAGGATAAATCCCATCCAGACCAGGGGACTTATCTATTTTTACCCTTTCCAGAATTGCTAACACCTCCTCCTTATGAACATCAATACCATCCAGTCCAACAGCCTGCATCTCAGTACTCCCCTCAACAACACTGTCCCTCTCCAGTGTGAATACCGACGAAAAATATTCATTTAGTGCCTCTCCTATCTCTTCAGACTCCACGCACAACTTCCCACTCCTGTCCTTGACTGGCCCTAATCTTACCCTAGTCATTCTTTTACTCCTGACATACCTATAAAAAGCTTTCTGGTAGTGATATCATCACTAGACTATTAATCCAGAAACTCAGCTAATGCTCCGGGGACCCGGGTTCAAATCCCATCACAGCAGATGGTGGAATTTGAATTCCATAAAAATTATCTGGAATTAAGAATCTACTGATGACCATGAAACCACTGTCGATTGTCGGAAAAACCCATCTGGTTCACTAATGTCCTTTAGGGAAGGAAATCTGCCATCCTTACCTGGTCTGGACTACATATGACTCCAGAGCCATAGCAATGTGGTTGACTCTCAAGTGCCCTCGGGCAACGAGGGATGGCAATAAATACTGGCCAGCCAGCGACACCCATGCCCAACAAATGAACAAAAAACAGATCACAGTTGACAGGAATGCTGGGTAAATGATGATCATGTTACTGTTTCAAAGGTCGCACATGCGGTAAATGATTTAATAATAATAAGTGAATACGTTTATTTATTAGTCACAAGTAAGGCTTACATTAACACCGCAATGTAGTTACTGTGAAATTCCCCAAGTCGCCACACTCTGGTGCCTGTTCGGGTCAATGTACCTAACCAGCACGTCTTTCAGACTGCGGGAGGAAACCGGAGCATCCGGAGGAAACCCAGACACAGGGAGAATGTGCAAACTCCACACAGACAGTGACTCAAGCCGGGAATCGAACCCGGGTCCCTGGTGCTGTGAGGCAGCAGTGCTAATCACTGGTGATTTGAAAGGTTTTGTACAGCTCCCTCTTGCATATTGCTTTCAGTTCGTGATGACGTTAAACGCTATCTTTGATCATGTCACACACCACCGGACTCCTGTGGGTGACTCTCAACTGCCCCCTGAATTGGCCCAGCCAAGGGCAATTAGGGATGGGCAATAAATGCTGGCCATCCAGTGACGCCCATGTCCCGCAAAACAACAAATAAAATCGACACTTGGAAGGCTGTGCTGCAGACAGGATAGGATACCACAAAAGGTTGAGTTTTGGATGCATTGTTGGCTAAGGATTTCCTCATCTTGAGCTCTCTCTTTCTCTCTGCCTTTGATATGCACCTGCTTTCAAAGGAGGCCACACCATTTATTATTTGATTGCGGAAGGTGCAGCGATCCCCTCCCAAGACTCAAAATCAACAACAAAACTCCTAAGAGAAGCCTTCGGAGTGTCCTTGTCGCACTTCCTTGGACCACCATGAGAGTGTATCCAAAACTCAAGCATTATGATCTCCGCAGAGGCCTATAACTTTTAAAGAGACTCTAATTGCCCCTTAATAGCTAAAAGAATGACAGGGCAACATTATGCTTGTAAAATATTTCACTGTGGCAAACGACTAAAAGCACTGCTGACTAAACACGATTTTCTTTTTCTTGAGTGATAACTTACACCTTCAACTACAGAAAGGAGTGGTTCTCAACACATATCACGCTCTCCGCAAAATTACAGTCCTTATAGCAAGCAAGGAAGGAATGATCTTTCCAAACAGCCTCGCGAACTGGATGAATGTATCACCAACAAAGATGATGCACACCTCCAGAGCAATATTAAGAGGGAGGTCCACGGTTATCAATGCCCTCCTAGGGATGGTATCTGTAGAGATGAAGAGACACTAAAACCAGCCTCCCATCCATTGACTCTGTCTACACTTCCCACTGTCTCGGAAAAGCAGCCGGCATAATCAAGGACTCCACACACCCTGGACATTCTCTTTTCCACCTTTTTCCATCGGGAAAAAAATACAAAAGTCTGAGATCACGTACCAACCGACTCAAGAACAGCTTCTTCCCTACTGCCATCAGACCTTTGAATGGACCTACCTCTCATTAAATTGATCTTTCTCTACACCCTAGCTATGACTGTAACAATACATTCTGAACTCTCCCCTTTCCTCCTCTGTGTACGCTATGCTTTGTCTGTACAGCACGCAAAAAACAATACTTTTCACTGTATACTAATACATGTGACAATAATAAATCAAATCAAATCAAAAAACAGCATACAGTCCACAGTTGTTCCCAGCTGCCAATGAGTTTCCTCATCCCTGTTTCACTCATCTTCAAGTCTCCAGACTTTCCTCAGTTTTTGGAGAGGATCCTAAATCCGCCAGCAGCAGTAATGTTCTGATTCTTCTTTCCCCTGGCTCTGCCAGGAAGTATCTCCTGGATTACTTAGAAGGCTGCAGGCTGAATCTCTTCAGCCCGAGATAGTTTCAATCCCATATCCAGCTTTAGCAGCTTGCAAAGCCAAACAGTCGATCTCTTGTCTAGTCACACAAAACTGGTCTGTCTCTCTGTTAAGCACTGATTTGTAGGGAAGTCTGTAACCTGATCTCAGAAATGGCTTCCTCTGCCCTCTTCCCTCTGGCAATATGAAACACATTAACTTTACATTTCTGTAGAAAAGCAGGAGCCCTCCTTACCCCAACTCCCTTTCATTTTAGAAGTAAGTGGGCAGATTACGGCACAACAGTTTATAACATTTAGCACCTTTCTGGGATTTTGGGAGACTCAGTTTGTACATTGCAAACTTCCTTGCCTTTATCCCTGTGACACAATTTAAGCCTCCCTTTGGTGTCTACCAATCAAACCACCCAGGCTTCTTGCCAGGCAGCCCCCAGAACCAGTCACATGACCCCCATTAAGCTACAATCCCAGAACGTCTTAATTTTCTAAACCTCACAGATTGTAACACAAGCTCTCCGTAGAAGATTTGCTTTGGTGAGCGAGTGTCACGCATACTGGCTACATGACGAGCCCAACTCAGTTGTGACTGTCTCAATGTGGTGTGGGTGCTTAGCATGCCAGCTCTGTCCAGTATGTTGTCTGATCTTCAGAAGTTTCTGAAGGCAGCTCCAGTGGAAGTGGTTGAGCTTCTTGGCACGAAGTTGGTACGCAGTCCAAATCTCACAAGTGTACAGCTGAGCTATTGCTATGTAGACCCTTCCGTTTGCCATGCAGACTCACTCCTCCTCATTCCAAGACTGATGTTTGAAGTTTGCTGAAAATTACATTAGCTCCAGCAATTCTGTCTTGTTGCCAATATAAATGGCTCAACTGTGCTGCCAATAAAAATGAGCTTATCCATTGACAACAAGGTCTGATCCTGTACTGAAATCTTGGGCTCAAGATAGGGCAGCACAGTGGCAAGCACTGCTGCCTCAAAGCGCCAGGGACCCAGGTTCGATTCTGGCCACAGGTTACTGCCTGTGTAGAGTTTGCACATTCTCCCCGTGTCTGCGTGGGTTTCCTCCAGATGCTCCGGTTTCTTCCCACAGTCCAAAGATGTTCAAGGTTAGGTGCATTGGCCATGCTAAATTGCCCCTCAATGTCAGGAGGCCCAGCAGGGTAAATATTACATTACATGGATAGGAGCTGGGTGGGATTGTTGTTGCTGCAGGCTCGATGGGCTGAATGGCCTGCTTCTGCACTGTAGGGAATCTATGGATTCCATAGGGTTTCTCCGGAGTAGGCTGGTTTCTTTGTGCTGTTTAGAAAGTCAAAGTTGTTACAAGCATTGGGGAACAAGTCCATGCTACATTAGATCTCCTGCTGATCGGGCAGCTGATGGCCAGATATTGGCAAACAGGAAATTGCCAAGTAAGTTGGTTGGAGACCTTGGTCTTTGCCTGAAGACAACTGATTGAGCAGCTTCCCGTCCATGCGATATCTGATTTCGATGCCAGGATCACCGTCATGCGCGGTATTGAAGAGTGTGGTGGACAGAAACATGAAGAGGGTCAGCATTAGCTATTCAAACAGTGACTGGGAGTTGGTCAAAAGGCTCGACATCATCCAGGACATGTGCAAGCACGCTGTCACAGAACTGTTAAACCACGGTGGCACAGTGGTTAGCACTGCTGCCTCACAGCGCCAGGGATCCGGGTTCAATTCCGGCCTCAGGTCACAGTCTGTGTGGAGTTTGCACGTTCTCCCCGTGGGTTTCCTCCGGGTGCTCCGGTTTCCCCCCACAGTCCAAAGATGTGCGGGTTAGGTTGATTGGCCATGCTAAATTGACTCTTAGTATCAGGGAGATTAGCAGGGTAAATACGTGTGGTAATGGATATAGTCAGTAAGAAGTTTAACAACACCAGGTTAAAGTCCAACAGGTTTATTTGGTAGCAAAAGCCACACAAGCTTTCGGAGCTCCAAGCCCCTTCTTCAGGTGAGTGGGAATTCTGTTCACAAACAGAGCATATAAAGACACAAACTCAATTTACATGAATAATGGTTGGAATGCGAATACTTACAACTAATCAAGTCTTTAAGAAACAAAACAACGTGAGTGGAGACAGCATCAAGACAGGCCTGTCTCCAGGGTCATGAATGTTGCCCAATCCATCACGCAAACCAGCCTCCCATCCACTAACTCTGTCTACACTTCCTGCTGCCTTGGCAAAGCAGCCAACATAATTAAGGACCCCACGCACCCCGGACATTTTCTCTTCCACCTTCTTCCGTCAGATAAAAGATACTACAGTCTGAGATCACGTACCAACCGACTCAAGAACAGCTTCTTTCCTGCTGTCATCAGACTTTTGAATGGACCTACCTCGTATTAAGTTGATCTTTCTCTACACCCTAGCTATGACTGTACATTCTGCACTCTCTCCTTTCCTTCTCAATGAATGGTATGCTTTGTCTGTATAGCGCGCAAGAAACAATACGTTTCAATGTTAATACATGTGACAATAATAAATCAAATCACCATTACTGAGACTAGCTTTACATTCAAGATTTATAACTCTATTTAAATTCCACTAGCTGCTGCTTTGGGATTTGAATCAATGTCCACATGGCATTAGCCTGAACATCAAGTCCAATGATGTTGTCACTTCACCACTCTTTAAAGAAAGCATTATGGGTGGGATTTTCCAGCCGCACTCATCCCAAGGTCGGAGAATCCCGCCCAAGGTCAATGGACCTTTGCATGGCCCACCCACCTCCCCACGCCCCCAAACCCCCCCCCCCCACGCCCCCCACCCCCCCTACCCCCCACCCACCCACCGCCCCCCACTCCCCCACCGCCCCCCCACCGCCCCCCCACCACTCCCCCACCGCCCCCCCACCACTCCCCCACCCCCGCTACGATTCCTGTGGCGGGCGGGACGGGAAAATTCCTTCCCGCAAGTTCAAAAATCTACTCTCCATTAAGAGGCAAATTGAATGGGCTAGGCCAGGTGAACGCATCTAAAATGGTCAGAATTGTGGGGCAGCCATAATTTGGACGACAGGTTTAAGATCTGTCCAGTTGAATTACACATTTGAAAGATGCTATTTGGTCACTAATGTTTTGGGCTCATACGATTAATTTAGTAAAATAAAACGATGCTTTTTTCTAGTCCTGACCTAGAGAGGAAGAAAGGACACAGGAGGGAAGAAAGCAAGAGGGCGAGAGGATGAGAGGGTGGGGGGGCGATGAAGGCGAGGGGGCGAGAGGGGCGAAAGGGCGAGAGGATGGGGGTCGGGACGGCAACAATCACAGTCGTCTCCAGACAAAAGCTGGCCATCCTAAAGAAAGGCCATACTACAACAATAAGACTCACAAAAAGGAAAAGCTCGTCTAATTCACATTCGCACTTCCGAGGAATAGCTGGAACTCGTCAGGGATTTGTAGGGATCGGGAATTCTCTCCCGCTCGAAAGGCTGTGAATGCTGGGTTGGTGGAAATGTTCAGGACTGAGATCGATATGTCCCCAAGGATATGAAGCAAGAGGTGGATGAATGGAATTGAGGTACAGAGAAAGCGTGATCAAATCGAATAGCAGAACGGGCTCAAGGGGCTGATTCTCTTGTTGTCCTGTTCCAAAGACACAGTGAAATACAAATTGTAATTGCACGCTTAGCTTTGTTAATCTTGGATCTTGTTATTAAGCAACGTCTCGCTAAAGCTGTGGTGTTGTGATGCCCATGAATTGAGCCTATGCTTATCTAATCTCCAACGAGTAATAATGAGTCCTTATTGTAATTCTCAGGATATATTTTCACAATAGTGATGGTGCTGGCTGTGTTATCAACATTGTTTAATGAAGTAATGTTATTTAAGATATTGTTTCAAGCCCTGTGGAGACCAATAGCTTTATTAAAATTGTCCAGCAACCATGGTAAAGAATTGCAGGGTGAGTTTTCACATTTTAACACTTTTACTGTAACAGACTAAAATCGGGCAGCACGGTGACAGTGGTTAGCACTGCTGCCTCACAACGCCAGGGACCCGGGTTCGATTCCTGGCTTGGGTCACTGTCTGTCCGGAGTCTGCACGTTCCCCCCGTGTCTGCGTGGGTTTCCTCCGGGTGCTCCAGTTTCCTCCCACAGTCCAAAAGATGTGCTGGTTGGGTGCATTGACCATGCTAAATTCTCCCTCAGTGTGCCCGAACAGGGTCCAAAGTGTGGCGACTCGGGGATTTTCACAGTAACTTCATTGCAGTGTTAATGTAAGCCTACTTGTGACACTAATAAATTTTTTAAAAGTCAGCATCAACCAAACATTGCTTAACATGCAACTAATACACTAAACTAAAGAAAAGGTATCTCCTATTCATAAGTTCATCAGGTATAGGGGCAGAATTAGGCCATTCAGTCCATCGAGTCTGCTCCACCATTCGATCATGGCTGATATGCTCCTCATCCCCATTTTCCTGCCTTCTCCCCATAACCTTTCAACCCATTCCGAATTAAAAATCGGTCTAACTCCTCCTTAAATTTCATCACTGTTAAGAGGCAATGCCACTTTATGTTTGAAAACATAATTTTTAATCTTTCAACAGGTTGGTCATTTTGAAATTTGAACTGAAACAGAGCAAACTGCCTAAAATACAGGGTTGTATTCCAAAGTGAAGGTGAGAAACCAAAATATCACCCTGGGGGGGTGGTGAGGGTGGGGGTGGGGAGAGGGGTGCGAAGAGACCGGCATTTCTTATGATTCAGACATAAATTGAAAAACAGAAGTATCTAAGGAAGATACATAAAAAACGTAAGTACTGGACATCGAAACAATGGCTGCCACACACAGGCACACCCAAATCTTCTTGAAGATACACAATGGATGAAGCATTTCAAGTCAAGGCTGCCCACCCACCAGAAAGAGATTGCAAGTGACACAGATGGCATCAAGAAAATATTCAGCACAGGAAACAATCAGAAGGCTGCTCCCTCTCCCTCCCTTGCTTTTGGAATAAGAGTGTCGCATGGTTCGAGAAGCCAACTCTACCAAAAATCGACCAATGAACTCGTAATAATTGCAGCATCATAGAAACATAGAAGATAGGAGCAGGAGGAGGCCATTTGGCCCTTCGAACCTGCTCCGCCATTCATCACGATCATGGCTGATCGTCCAACTCAATAGCCTAATCCTGCTTTCTCCCCATAACCTTTGATCCCATTCGCCCCAAGTGCTATATCCAGCCGCCTCTTGAATACATTCAATGTTTTGGCATCAACTACTTCCTATGGTAATGAATTCCACAGACTCACCACTCTTTGGGTGAAGAAATGTCTCCTCATCTCCATCCTAAATGGTCTACCCTGAATCCTCAGACTGTGACCCCCTGGTTCTGGACACGCCCACCATCGGGAACATCCTTCCTGCATCTACCCTGTCTAGTCCTGTTAGAATTTTATAAGTCTCTATGAGAATCCCCCTCATTTGTCTGAACTCCAGCGAAAATAATCCTAACCTAGCCAATCTCTCCTCATACATCAATCCCGCCATCCCCGGAATCAGCCTGGTAAATCTTTGCTGCACTCCATCGAGAGCAAGAACATCCTTCCTCCGAAAAGGAGACCAAAACTGCACACAATATCATCACACCGCATCCAAGAAACCAGCTAACCTAAATCAGCCACAGCATTTAAAATCAAGGACATTCAAAGTACATTTAATCGTAAATTATTTTACTCTCCTTTATTTGGATTCTATTTCTGATACCAATGTGAGTGTGCACATCTGTGTCCAAATGATTACATGAGGGCTGAATGTTTGAACGGTTTTCATTTTTCTCAAGATGAGTGTTTAATAAATTTGCTCTTTCTTTATCTCAAGAACACCCGTGTTTGATGGTCCCTCACAGCACACAGCTTAAATGGTTAAATATATTCTGATTTTGAAAAGACATCTCCCCGTGAAAAAGAAAATTAAAAGGAAATTAGACTTGGCATTGTGTAATGTGACACAGTTAATTAATTACCTCAGAGTAAAGACACACCTCGGTAGCAGCAGCCACAACATGATTGAATTTTCCATCCAGTTTGAAAATGAGAAGAGTGGGTCCAAGTCTAGGGTTACAAACTGAAATAAGGGCAATGATGTGGACATGAGAGCTGAGTCAGCTGCACTGAACTGGGATACCAGGTTGGAGGATAGATCAGTGGAGAAACAGTGACAGACATTTAATGGGATCTTCCAGAATTCTCGGAATAATTATGTAACCTCTATATAATGGAAGACACACCCATCCATGATTGACTAAAAGTTGACAAAAGCATCAAAGTTAAAGAAAAAGCATATAACTGTGCAAAGGTAAGTGGCAGCTCAGACAACTGGTCAGAATATAAAGAACGGCAGAGAATGACTAAAAGATTAATCAGGAGAGGGACATTAGAGGAAGCTAGCTAGAAATGTAAAAATGGGTAGCAAGTGTTTTGACAGATATTTAAACAGGACAAGGGTATTTGAGTAAAGTGGATAGTGAGAAGCTTTTTCCTAGGATGGAAGAGTCACTTACTGGAGGCATAGATTAAGGTGCGAGGGCCAAGGTTTAAAGGAGATGTACGAGGCAAGTGTTTTACACAGAGGGTGGTGGGTGCCTGGAACACGCTGCAGGGGGAGGTAGTGGAAGCAGATACGATAGTGACTTTTAAGGGGTGTCAGGGCAAGTATATGAATAGGATGGGAATAGAGGGATTGGTCCCCGAAAGGATAGGGGGTTTTAGTTCAGACAGGCAGCATGGCCAGTGCAAGCTTGGAGGGCTGAAGGGCCTGTTCCTGTGCCGTGATTGTCCTTGTTCTTTGTTCTAAAGGCAAAATACTGCTGATGCTGGAATCTGAAACATAAACAGAAAAAGCTGGAAAAACTCAGCAGGTCTGACAGCATCCGTGCAGAGAGAATTGAGCCAACGTTTTGAGTCAGGATGACCCTTCATCAGAGCTCTTTGTCAGCCAGTAGCTAGGTGTTCTAATGCTTGAGACAAAGAACAAAGAACAATACAGCACAGGAACAGGCCCTTCGGCCCTCCAAGCCCGTGCCGCTCCCTGGTCCAAACTAGAGCATTCTTTTGTATCCCTCCATTCCCACTCCGTTCATGTGGCTATCTAGAGAAGTCTTAAACGTTCCCAGTGTGTCCGCCTCCACCACCTTGCCCGGCAGCGCATTCCAGGCCCCCACCACCCTCTGTGTAAAATACGTCCTTCTGATATCCGTGTTAAACCTCCACCCCTTCACCTTGAAACTATGACCCCTCGTGAATGTCACCACCGATTTGGGAAAAAGCTTCCCACCGTTCACCCTATCTATGCCTTTCATAATTTTATATACCTCTATTAGGTCTCCCCTCATCCTCCGTCTTTCCAGTGAGAACAACCCCAGTTTACCCAATCTCTCCTCATAACTAAGCCCCTCCATACCAGGCAACATCCTGGTAAACGTCCTCTGTACTCTCTCTAAAGCCTCCACGTCCTTCTAATAGTGTGGCGACCAGAACTGGACGCAGTATTCCAAATGCGGCCGAACCAACATTCTATACAACTGCAAC
The DNA here is from genome assembly GCF_964213995.1 of Mustelus asterias. Lineage (NCBI taxonomy): Eukaryota > Metazoa > Chordata > Chondrichthyes > Carcharhiniformes > Triakidae > Mustelus > Mustelus asterias. Next base: position 110,111,519 of record NC_135810.1, read on the forward strand.
ATCAGACCCCAGCTTTTATACTCTATGCCCCGTCCTATAAAGGCAAGCATGCCATATGCCTTATTCCCTACCTTCTCCACCTGTGACGTCACCTTCAAGGATCTGTGGACTTGCACACCCAGGTCCCTCTGCGTATCTACACCCCTTATGGTTCTGCCATTTATCGTATAGCTCCCCCCTACGTTAGTTCTACCAAAATGCATCACTTCGCATTTATCTGGATTGAACTCCATCTGCCATTTCTTTGCCCAAATTTCCAGCCTATCTATATCCTTCTGTAGCCTCTGACAATGTTCCTCACTATCTGCAAGTCCAGCCATTTTCGTGTCGTCCGCAAACTTACTGATCACCCCAGTTACACCTTCTTCCAGATCGTCTATATATATCACAAACAGCAGAGGTCCCAATACAGAGCCCTGCGGAACACCACTAGTCACAGGCATCCAGCCGGAAAAAGACCCTTCCACTACCACACTCTGTCTTCTGTGACCAAGCCAGTTCTCCACCCATCTAGCCACCTCCCCCTTTATTCCATGAGATCCAACCTTTTGCACCACCTACCATGAGGGACTTTGTCAAACGCTCTACTAAAGTCCATATAGACGACATCCACGGCCCTTCCCTCATCAACCATTCTAGTCACTTCTTCAAAAAACTCCACCAGGTTAGTGAGGCATGACCTCCCTCTCACAAAACCATGCTGACTATCGTTAATGAGTTTATTCCTTTCTAAATGCGCATACATCCTATCTCTAAGAATCCTCTCCAACAACTTCCCTACCACGGACGTCAAGCTCACTGGCCTATAATTTCCCGGGTTAACCTTCCTACCCTTCTTAAATAACGGGACCACATTAGCTATCCTCCAATCCTCTGGGACCTCACCTGTGTCCAGTGACGAGACAAAGATTTGCGTCAGAGGCCCAACGATTTCATCTCTCGTCTCCCTGAGCAGCCTTGGATAGATTCCATCAGGCCCTGGGGATTTGTCAGCCTTTATATTCCCTAAAAAACCTAACACTTCCTCCCTTGTAATGGAGATTTTCGCTAACAGGTCATCATTCCCCTCCGAGACACTCCCAGTCAACACATCCCTCTCCTTTGTGAATACCGACGCAAAGTATTCATTTAGGATCTCCCCTACTTCTTTGGGCTCTAAGCATAATTCCCCACTTTTGTCCCTGAGAGGTCCGATTTTTTCCCTGACAACCCTTTTGTTCTTAACGTGTGAATAAAATGCCTTGGGATTCTCCTTAATCCTGTCTGCCAAGGACATTTCGTGGCCCCTTTTTGCCCTTCTAATTCCTCGAATGAGAGGGCTGTTTTATGAGAGAAGGTTGGACAGGCTAGGCTGGTTTCCACTGGAGTTTAGAGGAATGAGGGGTGATTTGATTTAAGTATCTAAGATCCTGAAAGATCTTGAAAAGGTGGATGTGGAAAGGATGTTCCCTCTTGTGGGTGAACCCAGAACTCGAGGGCACTGTTTTAAAATATCTCCCCTCCATTGATGGCATGCTGTTATTCCTTAAAGACACATTATGACAGTAGCAGCACTTGTTTCATTTCTCCTTCCTGTGCCTCTGTCCATGTGTTCAGAAAATCATTCCTGTCAAAGTCTGAAAACCGTCACTTGATGTTCCATAGGTTTTGGTTACAGATCACATGGGCCTGTCTCCAGGCAGGGTTTAGTATGTACAGGGCTTTGTATTTTACTTTAAGCTGAAAAAGACATTGTAAAATGTGATCACCTTATAATGTCTGGCATTTGCAACATTGGGGGCGATTCTCCCATCCCAACCTGCAACTTTTCTGGCGGGTCAGGGTGAGAGATGCGCGTCGCCGACCTTCATAGAAATCCTACAGTACAGAAAGAGGCCATTCGGCCCATCGAGTCTGCACCGACCACAATCCCATCCAGGCCCTACCCCCACATCACTACATATTTACCCACTAATCCCTCTAACCTACGCATCTCAGGACACAAAGGGCAATTTTTAGCATGGCCAATCAACCTACCCCACACATCTCTGGACTGTAGGAGGAAACCGGAGCACCCGGAGGAAACCCACGCAGACACGAGGAGAATGTGCAAACTCTGCACAGACAGTGACCCAAGCCGGGAATCAAACCCAGGTCCCTGGAGTTGGGAAGCAGCAGTGCTAACCACTGTGCTACCATGCCGCCCAGGATTGTTCCAGGATTTGCGAATGCGCCGGGAATGCATACACATTTCCCAGAGCCGGAGAACAGTCGGAGACCAGACTACGCTGGAAACCAGCAGGAAGACAGGTAAGTCATTTGAATCTTTTTTTAATATGTTTTAAATGTCTTTTACATTTCATTATCGGGAACTTACCGGTCCCGATTGAATCTCCCACCCCGCCAGGAGTATTTCATTCCAGCGGGGTTCAGAGTAGCTCCCCACGTTTGGGGAACTAGCGGGAGACCCCACCGGAATGAAGGGGGGACAATCAGGGCCCCCCAGGGGGGGCGGGTGGCAGGGGTGGTGCCCCTTGAACATGGGTGCCTTGGCAGTGCCAGCCTGTGCCCCCTAGCACGGCCCAAGAGGCAAAAGGCCCATGCCCATCGGGCATATTGTGGGTGGAGCCTGGGGGTGATCGGTGGGAGGGGTCCCACTGCCATGCTGTATGGCGATCGGTCTGGGATGGAGGGAGGGCAGCGATTGGAGTGGGCTGGGGAGGGGTGGTCTGCCAGGGGGGGCCGCCTCCCGGGAGGGGTCCGACCCGGCGGGGGGGGGGGGGTGATCACCATTGCTGGGGGGGGAGGGGGGGTGGGCTGGACATCAGGGCGCTCTGGGGCTGGAGGGGGGGTCAAGGCTGGCCCGGGAATTGTTGTGGGGGCCACAATTGGGCGGGGGGGGCGGCGGGAGGGGCAGCACTGCCGGGGTCCCGGACTGGCTAGCGATCGAGCTGGCCAGCAACAGGGAGACTGACAGACCGGAGACACTGCGCATGCGCAGAGTTCCAGAACTGTCAGAATCCGGCGCGAATAGGCCCCGCCCGCCCCTTGGTTTTTAATTAGATTTACGACTGGGACCTCTGCAGTGCACAGAGTGCGGAGATTCGAGTGAGAAGCTGGACTGACAAAACAGTTGTGACCTAGAATAGTTTTCCCACCAATTCAACACTTTTGGGAGAATCGCCCCCATTATCTTTTGTGTCAGTGATGTGTGTCTTGGAGGAATATGTGCTGGCCATGACTCAGTTGGTATGGTTCACCTCTGAGTCAGAAGGTTGTGGATTCAAGTCCCACTCCTGGACTTGGGCACAAAAGTCTAGGCTGACACTCCAGCACCGGTAGCGAGGGAGTGCCCTCGAATGGACCATGAACCACAAAGTCATGGAGAAACTGGCCCAGTTCCCAACAATTTTAGCCACGGGAGATCTGGTGTGTTTCCATGGGATGTTGGCTCTGCTGGCATGGCCAAGCATTTATTATTCATCACTCGCTGACTTCCATCGAGCCAGCTTCCTGAATACAACTGAGTGGCACGCAAGGCCATTTCATAAATCATCCAATGGATCTGGAATCACCTATCGGCTAGACCCGGTGAGGATGACAGATATCCTTCCCAAAAGGACATTGGTGAATCAGATGGTAGATTCATGGTCACCGTTACCAATAATTAGCATTGGTTATCAGCCGAAGAACACACTCGCTATGCCACCATCGCCACGTGGTGCATGTAAGCTTGTGTCTGCTTGAGTTTGGGTGTAGGTGGGGGTTACTAGTATGGACACAGAGGTGATTTGGTCTGACTTTGAGCACCAGTATTTGAATGTGGAAAGTCTCTTCCCTCACATTATCTGTTTCAGTGACACATCTATATCAATTAGCCAAACTATGCCATTAGCACTGATTGTTTCAAAGTAACTTATATACACCGCAGCAGTACCAACACTCAAAGCTTACCAATTCCATCTCATATAATCATAGAATCTATAGCACGGAGACAGGCCCTTTGGCCCAAACTGGTCCATGTCTATCAAAAAGCCCATCTAAGCTAACCCCATTTGCCTACATTTGGCCCATATCCCTCTAAACCTTTCCTATCCATGTATCTGTCCAAATGCCTATTAAATGTTGTCCATGTCCCTGCCTCAACATTTTGCAGCCATTCTTGGTTCAGGTCAGGAACCGTCTGTCTGCAAAGCCCACACCACAAACCCATATTTATAATCAGATCCAGTGACTAGTGACCAGATATCCTCAGAAACCAGTGCACTTGGGCAACAAGACATGATTCAGGTGGAAATTTTCAGGATGGAATCCCTACAGTGCACAAGGAGGCCATTTGGCCCATCGAGTCAGCACCGACTCTCCGATGGAGGAAGCCCTTTCCCATCTATGTACCCTGATAATCCCTCAAACCTACACATCTTTAGACACTAAGGGACATTTGAGCATGGCCAACCTACCTAACCTGCACATCTTTGGAATGTGGGAGGAAACCAGAGGAAACCCACGCAGACACAGGGAGAATGTGCAAACTCCACACAGTCACCTGAGGCTGGAATTGAACCCGGGTCCCTGGCGCTGTGAGGCAGCAGTGCTAACCACTGTGCCACCGTGCCGCCCTTATCAGTGTGTTCTCTATCAGTTTGTTACTTCCCATCAGAATCATTAGCTCCAACATAATTCATTTCAATCACATAAAAACGGGGGAGAAAATAAAGAGATTCCCTTACAACCAATTGTCTAACTTTCAGATAAGGCCCCATGTGTCGTCACGACAGAGGTGATTATACCAACAACCCTCATAAATCAGCTTTACCGCGTCAATAAGCACAGTATCGGACTCACCGCTCCTGTTCAATAATTGGGCTGAATTCCTCACAGTGTAGGACGTATCGCTCATGAGACACCGCTCCATTCTGATAGCGAGCCTGCTCTGCATCCTGACTCGGAGACACCCCACAAAAGCCTTGCAGAAGCTTCAGGTCCCCGAAACCTCTCATCTCGGCTGATGGTTTGATGCGTCCATTCAAACTCATTCGAGGGTGCGCCGACTTTTGTGTAAGCTCCACCTCAATCTGGCTTTTGTTGTCCAAGAACATCTTCGTGACGGGAGGACCTACATTCATTTTGTGAAAACACAGAGAACATCATCAATGGCAAATGGCCCCCCAACTCCCATCCATTGACTCTGTCTACACTTCCCACTCCCTCGGCAAAGCAGCCAGCATAATCAAGGACCCCACGCAGCCCGGACATTCTCTCGTCCACTTTCTTCCGTTGGGAAAAAGATACAAAAGCCGGAGGCCACATACCAACTGACTCAAGAACAGCTTCTTCCCTGCTGTCTTTAAACTTTTAAATGGTCCTAACAACCACTCACGGACAATGATGGAGGCTCCATCCCAAATTGCGCAGGGCATTGGGATGATTTGCAACAACCCAAGAGGCCAAAATCAATAATGAAAAGGGGGCTGTATGGGTGCCCACTTCCAACGGCCAGGAAGAAAGTCAAAGTGCAACCATGCCTCTCCTAGGGTTAGTCTGAGACATGGGAAGGCCAAGGAGAAACGTCACACAAATGTATCAAATAAACCCAGGCTTTTGACGAAACGACGATTCTGGAGGGAAACCTAATCAATCATTAACTGGGAGCCTTGGTAAAACTGTGTGACACTCACCGACTCTTCAGTGAAATGAGATCCACAGGCCTGAGGATTTTGGGCCTAGGCTCCTCGCTCAAGCCTGTTGTCAGGGGGACAGCTAAACAACTCATTGCAACTCTTGTAGGACATGATTTTGAATGAGTCTTTGATATTTTTTTGATATAGCTAGAGTGAAAGTAAACATTGCCAAGTTAAAACTACACAAAAGTATTTAATATCTGTTGCGTATATTTTATAAGATTTGGGCACAAAAAATACCAGGGCTATTTGGCCCACATAATTTCATTTTTTTGCTCCTGTGATGATACAGTGATATCGATATATTTTGTGTTTCTGTAGAATGTTTTAAGGTTCAGTTTTTCTTACAAGCGGTCAGTTTCTTTGGAAGGAACGCAGTAGATGCTGAGAACAATGATAACTCATTTTAGCCATGTAGTGTTTATTTGGCAGAAGGCTAATGCACTCTTGTTTATAAATAAGCGAGGACCTCTGGGATTTCTGATTTGGAAGGTAAATTTAGGTATACAAGGTCAAGTGATCACGAGGTTGAAGGAAAGAGCTAGTCTTGTAGCAGAGAAGCAGCTTTCTGTGGCTAGTTGCTGACTGGGGATGGTTAGAGTCAGAAATCTGCAGGCTGTTCTCGAAAATCAAAATCTCTCCGAAGGCTGCAAGACTGTAGCAAGTATGCCTGGGTTTGCTAACTGTATTTAAAGTGAGTTTAAGTCTATGGGAAGACTGTTGCTTACTTGGAATTGAAATAGTGATAAGTTAGAAATTTGAGTCATTTTCTTTTCATGTTTAAAGATTATTCAATAGATTGTTAATAGTTAAGTTGCTTCATTTGTTAGTTATACTTAAACTGTGCTTTGAATTAAATTTGTTTTACTATAAAAGATCCCTAATTTGTCAGTGGAAATATTCCTGGACAGAAGCATCCTGTCCTCACATTAATGCCAAAATAGAACATTGTTGGGGTCTAGTCTGCCATCATATACCTTGGGGTTTGGATCCGGATCCTAACACTTTCCTTTGTAAAATTATTAGGTTACTAACAAGAATGCTGATTGTTAAAATCTAGCCTTATTAGAGTCATAGAGTCATATGGGTTTACAGCATGGAAACAGGCCCTTCGGCCCAACTTGTCCATCCCTTTTTTTAAAACCCCCAAGCCCTTTTTTTTTAAAACCCCTAAGCCAGTCCCAATTGCCTGCATTTGGCCCATATCCCTCCATACCCATCGTACCCATGTAACTGTCTAAATGCTTCTTAAAAGACAAAATGGTGCCCCCCTCTACTACTACCTCTGGCAGCTTGTTCCAGGCACTCACCACCCTGTGTGTGAAAAAATTGCCCCTCTGGACACTTTTGTATCTCTCCCCTCTCACCTTAAACCTAAGCCCTCTAGTTTTAGATTCCCCTACCTTTGGGAAAAGATATTGACTATCTAGCTGATCTATGCCCCTCCGCCTTCTATGCTCCAGAGAAAAAAGTCCCAGTCTATCCAGCCTCTCCTTATAACTCAAACCATCAAGTTCCGGTAGCATCCTAGTAAATCTTTTCTACACTCTTTCTAGTTTAGTAATATCCTTTCTATAATAGGGTGACCAGAACTGTACACAGTATTCCAGGTGTGGCCTTACCAATGTCTTGTACAACGTCAACAAGATGTCCCAACTCCTGTATTCAATGTTCTGACCAATGAAACCAAGAATGCCGAATGCCTTCTTCACTACTCTGTCCACCTGTGACTCCACTTTCAAGGAGCTATGAACCTGTACCCCTAGATCTCTTTGTTCTATAACTCTCCCCAATGCCCTACCATTAACTGAGTAAGTCCTACCCTTATTATTAGAGACTAACATCCATCTTGTAGATTACTAACACTAAAATTAATTAGAAACTCTTCTTTGTAGAAGAGTAAAGTGGGAAAACTTAGAAATAAAGTTTATTTATTAGTGTCGCAAGGAGGCTTACATTGACACTGCAATGAAGTTACTGTGAAAATCCTTTAGTCGCCACACTCCGGCGCCTGTTCAGGTACATAGAGGGAGAATTTAGTATGGCCAATGCACCTAACCAGCACATCTTTCCGACGGTGGGAGGAAACCAGAGCACCTGGGGGAAACCCATGCAGACATGGGGAGAATGTGCAGACTCCGCACAGACAGTGTCCCAAACCGGGAATCGAACCCAGGTCCCTGGTGCCGTGAGACAGTAGTGCTAACCACTGTGCCACCGTGCCACCCCTAACACATAATGTAGAAAAGATGCCAAGGCAATTCTGGGAGTTTATGTCACGTTATAAAGAACTAACTTGCAGCAAAAGGACAAGACGTTGATGGTGAAAAACTCTGGCGTGAGAATGGAATGTAGATGTCTCTCTCTCTACCAGGTAAGGAACCACAGCACGTAAAAGCATTGGGATAGAGCATTGCATACATAGGGCCGTTATTTATCTAAATATCTAATGTTAGCAACAACTACATGAACTATTCCCCACACGGGGCTGAAGGTGATTGTGCTGGGGAGGGTTTATCATAGAAATCATAGAAACCCTACAGTGCAGAAGGAGGCCATTCGGCCCATCGAGTCTGCACCGACCACAATCCCACCCAGGCCCTACCCCCACATATTTTTACCCGCTAATCCCTCTAACCTATGCATCCCAGGACTCTAAGGGGCAATTTTTAACCTGGCCAATCAACCTAACCCGCACATCTTTGGACTGTGGGAGGAAACCGGAGCACCCGGAGTAAACCCACGCAGACACGAGGAGAATGTGCAAACTCCACACAGACAGTGACCCGAGCCAGGAATTGAACCCGGGACCCTGGAGCTGTGAAGCAGCAGTGCTAACCACTGTGCTACCGTGCCGCCCATAATTGGATAACAGCCTGAATTAAAGAGACCCTCACTTTCTTTCTGTGAAGGAGTTTGCAGAGAAAGGGACAAAACAAGGCTAGAGGCAAGGGAGAGAGGGAGGGGTGGAAACAAGAGAGAGAGAGAGAGTGAAAGGGGACGGGGGAGAGAGGGAGAGGCTTAAAGACCAAAAGATTAACACTGAGAGAAATTTTCTGTGCTGAGTCATTCAGGTCACGACACCAGAGCATGTACCATGTTAAATTATAAATTGCTGTCCAGATTTCTTGACATGGTTCACCTGAGAACTTAACAAACTCACCCTTACTCTATCGCAATTAAGTCGATTCACAAGAAAGCTTTGCTGCCAAGTTTGTTCCTGTCTTAAGTCTTTCCAACTCTCACTCATTAGCATATTACAAAGACTTGCATTTAAATAGTGCCTTTCAAATCCTCAAGAAATAGGGCGGCACGGTGACACAGTGGTCAGCACTGCCGCCTCACAGCACCAGGCACCTGTGCTCGATTCCCGGCTTGGGTGACGATCTGTGCAGAGTCTGCACATTCTCCCTAAGTCTGCATGGGTTTCCTTCGGATGTCATAGAGTCATAGAGGTTTACAGCATGGAAACAGCCCCTTCGGCCCAACATGCCGCCCTTTTTCTTAACCATTAAGCTAGTCCCATATCCAGGTTTGGCCCATATCCCTCTATGCTCCGTTTACTTCCCACAGTCCAAAAGACGTGCTGGTTAGGTGCATTGACCACGCTAAATTCTCCCTCAGTGTAACCGAACAGGAGCCATGGATGTCGTGACTAAGGGATTTTCACAGTAACTTCATTCATGTAAGCCTACTTGTGACACTAATAAATAAACTTAAAAACTTTAGAAGAAAACATCTGGCAGCCGATGATTTTTGAAGTGTACTTACTGTTGTCACGTAATGAATGTTCCTGCCAATTTGCACAGAGCAAGCTCCGCAAAGAGCAATACGACAATGTCAAGTTCATCTGTTTATTTTAATGGTTTTTGTTGAGAAAGATTGGCCTGGAACTGGTCCTCTTTTCCAGTCTTGCCTATGTTGTTAGGCCCAATGTGGACCACAAAAACTGGATCCTCCCCCTCCCACTCCAATATCCTTTCAAGCCGGTCAGAGGCGTCCCTCACCCTGGCACCGGGCAGGCAACATACCAAGCGGGACTCTCGATCCTGCATACAAAGGATGCTATCAATCCCCCTAATTATAGGATCCCCCCTACAACTACCACTTGTCTTTTTGTTCCCCCCTCTTGAATGGCCTCCTGTACCACGGTGCAGTGGTCGGCTACTTCATCCTCCCTACAGCCCTCTTCCTTATCTACAGGGAGCAAGTACCTCATATCTCTTGGACAAGGTCAAGAGCTGAGGCTCCTCCGTTCCTGAATTCGGGATCCCTCTACCTGCCTCACTTGCACACCCTGCTGTCCCTGACCACTGACCGAATTTGAGGTACTTAATCTACCATGTGTGACCGCCTCCTGAATCAAAGTGTTCAGGCAACTCACCCTCTCCTGGATGTGCCACAGTGTCCAAAGCTCAGAATCCAGCTCATCAATTCTGAGCCAAAGTTCCTTGAGCAAGCCAAATCTAACCCAAACTCAAAGTCAAAGATTTTCCCAGAGTATCTCTCGGAAATTGCCCATCGGATGTTCAAATTTCCAGGCAATTCGTAGAAAGGTCAGTGCTTCAGGAATTGCGCAAAGTCTTGACACGCCTCTTGGGGAGTAGGGCTGGGGTACAGCTGGTCTCCAAAACAATCAGGAGAATGGAGCATCTGTGCTAACATCTCATTCAAAGGATGTAATCTCCAATGGCGCAGCAATAGGGTGTCAGCCTCTATATTGTACTCAAATCCCTGGACCAGGCCTTGAACCTGCTTCCCTCAGGGGGCAATGAGCCACAGCTGACAACCGGATTTTAAAATTCTCATGCTGCAATTCTACCATCTTGCCCAACACGGAATCGGAATGGGCGAGGGGTGGACAATGGAAATGTCCGTTGACCTCGGGCGGGAATTTCCAGTCTTGCTCGAGCGAGGCCATAAAATCCCCCCCTTAGGTCTCCAATAGATTATTCCACACCTTTGTTCACTTTTGATAAAACATCAGAAAAAGATACGCAAGTCTGAGGTCACGTGCCAACCGACTCAAGAACAGTTTCTTTCCTACTGCCATCAGACTTCTGAATGGATCTATCTCACATTAAGCTGATCTTTCTCTACACCCTAGCTATAACTGTAACACTACATTCTGCACTCTCTCCTTTCCTTCCCCCCTATGTACTCTATGAACAGTATGCTTTGTATACTGTGCCAGAAACAATACTTTGCACTGTATCCCAGTACATGTGACAATACTAAATCAAATCAAATTAAATTGATCTGTTAGTGATTACTGTTCATGTTCTCTGGCTCCACTCTGTGGTTTTACTTTGAAATAGTAATCCAGGATTTCCTTACCTGTTCTATTTAATGCTGACTGTGTTGTGTTTAGTTTTCCCTTGCTGAGGGTGGTGATGGAATACTTCACTTTTAGACAGAGTGACTATATACAGGAGACGGTTATTCATCAATTCTACCACCTTGTTAAAAAATACCCTCCTATTCGATATAGAACAGAAACATAGATGGCTCAACCGTTTATAGAATTTATTCACAGAATCCATAGAATCCCGACAGTGCAGAAAGAGGCCATTCGGCCCATTGAGTCTGCACCGACTCTCCAACACAGCATCCCACCCAGGCCCTATTCCTGTAACCCCCACATCTTTACTCCACTAATCCCCTTTAACCTACACATCTTTGGACACCAAGGGGCAATTTTCCATGGCCAACCCACCTAACCCGCACATCTTTGGACTGTGGGAGGAAACCGGAGCACCCGGAGGAAACCCACGCAGAAGCGGAGAGAATGTGCAAACTCCACACAGACAGTGACCCGAGGCCGGAATTGAACCCACGTCCCTGGCACGGTGAGGCAGCTGTGCTAACCACTGTGCCACCAGGTCAGGGTGATGTTGCATCTCCAGCAGATCGGTTTAGCTCTCCAGACCTGCTCAGGTTTTTCCAGCATTTTCTGTGTTTTTATAACACAGTCACAGAACCGGTTTACCCCTGCTGCGTACGTATATAAAAACAGCTCCCTTAAACGCACTCATCTTTGTCACAGCCAACCTCCTGATTAAATGAATATACATCCTGGGCAATTTATAAACCGGTTAACTGGGTAATCTATCAACCAGCAACATCAATTGTGAAAGCAATTTAGACCAACTGTACCTTCCCAGCCTGAGAAAGTTTATTTGAGCTGGATACTGAGACACTCTTCTATTTTTATATACGAACATTAATCATCATAAAACGTTCTCACTTCATGTCTTTCAAAATCAGCCAGCAATTTATAAATGATTAATAAAGCAAGCTTGAAAGTTTATCACCAACAAGCTGTATTTATATCTCACCTTTTACTTAGTAAAACACCCCAAGGCAAAACGTTAACAATTGTGACGCAGAGCCACGTCAGGAGATATTAGGACAGCAGATCAAAATCTTGGTTAAAACGATATATTTTAATGCGTGACTTAAAGAACAGTGCAGCACAGGAACAGGCCCTTCGGCCCACCAAGCCTGCGCCAATTCCTAATCCTCGTTTAGACACTACTTATTGTCTAAATCCGATTACTATCCCATTTGCCTCCCATTTATATGTCTATTCAGATGCACCTTGAACGTTGCTAACATGCCTGTTTCCACCACCTCCGCTGGCAGTGCGTTCCAGGAACTCATCACCCTCCGTGTGAAAAACTTTCCCTGCACATCTCCCCTAAATGCACCCCGTCTTGAACTTGTGCCCTCTTGTAGTTGAACTTTGCACCCTGGGGAAAAGCCTCTGATTATCCACCCTGTCCGTGCCTCTCATAATTTTGTAGACCTCTATCAGGTCTCCCCTCAGCCTCCGTCTTTCCAGTGAAAACAATCCTAGTTTATTCAACCTCTCCTCATAGCCAACACCCTCGCGACCAGGCAACATTCTGGTGAACCTTCTTTGCACTCTCTCCAAAGTATCCACGTCCTTCTGGAAGTGTGGCAACCAGAATTGCAGGCAATATTCCAAATGTGGCCTAACTAAAGTTCTAGACAGCTGTAACATAACTTGGGAGAGTGGGGTAGAGAGGCAGGATATTGCAAGAAGGCAATTCCATAGCCCAGGGCCAAGCCAATCTGCAGATACAGTCACCAGCGGTGAGCCAATTAAAATCGGAGAGGCTCAGGAGGTTAGAATCATAGAATCCCACAGTGCAGAATGAGGCCATTCAGCCCATCGAGTCTGCACCGACCACAATCCCACCCAGGCCCTATCCCCATAACCCCATGCATTTACCCTAGCTAGCCCCCCCGACACTAAAGGGCAACTTTTGTTCGCACGGCCAATCCACCTAACCTGCACATCTTTGGAGTGTGGGAGGAAACCGGAGCACCCGGAGGAAACCCACACAGACACGGGGAGAACGTGCAGACTCCACACAGACAGTGACCCAAGCCGAGAATCGAACCCGGGTCCCTGGTGCTGTGAGGCAGCAGTGTTAACTAAGTGTCGATACTCCCGAGGGCTGGATGGAGGCGATTACAGAGATAAGGAGGGAGTCTGGCCATGGGGGAATTTGGAAACAAAGGAAGAGAATTTTAAAATCGAAGCTTTGCTGAACTGATTAGTCAACATAGGTCAGGAAGCACTGGGGTGATAGGCGAACGAGACTTGGCACGAGTGAAAACAGGAGTTTGGATGACCTCAAGCTTACGGTGAGTAAAATAATAAAGAATAATAAACATCAATGCTTTATGGCAAATAGAAATGCCATGTCATAGAATATCATAGAAACCCTACAGTGCAGAAGGAGGCCATTCGGCCCATCGAGTCTGCACCGACCACAATCCCACCCAGGCCCTACCCCCACATATTTACCTGCTAATCCCTCTAGCCTAAGGGGCAATTTTTAACCTGGCCAATCAACCTAACCCGCACATCTTCATGTCAAATGAAGTCTGGAAATGCTACTTATTAAAAGATACGTTCGAGGCATGTGCCACCTAAACTTCTTTATAAAACCAGTTTCACAGGGTCAACAATGGCACGGTTTTGTTGAACAGTGTAGCTACACCGCCACATTGTGGCAATAAAGAGGATTGCGGCCATGAAGTTGAATAATTCCAGTTATATCATCAATCGCGTGCAGTGCCCAGGCCCCAATGCATCTCCTGTTTCCGGGCTCCTTAATCCTCGCTGTGTCCCAAAATCCACCCCACCCCCACTTTAATAATCCCCACACCCCCACCCCCCCCCCAAGTCATCCCATGACATTATTTCCCATTTTAAGATTCACCAATTGATTCATCAAACAATTGCAGAAAGGTCTTAGTGAAATAATGACCCACATTGTTGACAAATATGGTCTGACACAGAGCAAAGAACAAAGAACAAAGAGCAAAGAATATTACAGCACAGGAACAGGCCCTTCGGCCCTCCAAGCCTCCACCGACCATGCTGCCCGACTGAACTAAAACCCCCTACCCTTCCAGGGGCCATATCCCGCTATTCCCATCTTATTCATGTGTTTGCCCAGACGCCCCTTAAAAGTCACTATCGTATCTGTTTCCACTACCTCCCTCATCAGCAAGTTCCCTCTGTGTAAAAAACTTGCCTCATACATCGCCTTTAAGCCTTGTCCCTCGCAGCTTAAACCTATGCCCCCTCGTACAAAGAACAAAGAACAATACAGCACAGGAACAGGCCCTTCGGCCCTCCAAGCCTGCGCTGCTCATGTGCTCAACTAGACCATTCGTTTGTATCCCTCTATTCCCAGTCTGTTCATGTGGCTATCTAGATAAGTCTTAAACGATCCTAGCGTGTCCGCCTCAACCACCTTGCTTGGTAGTGCATTCCAGGCTCCCCCCCCCTCCACCCTCTGTGTAAAATACATCCCCCTGACATCTGTGTTGAACCTTGCCCCCCCTCACCTTGAACCCGTGACCCCTTGTGTTCATCACCTCTGACCTGGGAAAAAGCTTCCCACTGTTCACCCTATCTATGCCCTTCATAATTTTATACACCTCTATTAGGTCGCCCCTCATCCTCCGTCTTTCCAGGGAGAACAACCCCAGTTTACCCAATCTCTCCTCATAGCTAAGACCCTCCATACGAGGCAACATCCTGGTAAACCTTTTCTGTACTCTCTCCATTGACTCTTCCAGCCTGGGAAAAAGCTTCTGACTATCAATAGTGACTTTTAAGGGGCGTCTTGACAAAGACATGAATAAAATGGGAATAGAGGGATTTGGTCCCCGGAAGGGTAGAGGATTTTAGTTAAGTCGGGCAGCACGGTCGGTGCAGGCTTGGCGGGCTGAAGGGCCTTTTCCTGTGCTGTAATTTTCTTTGTTCTTTGTTCTATCCACTCTGTCGATGCCCCTCATAATCTTGTAGACTTCTATCAGGTCGCCCCTCAACCTCCATCATTCCAGTGAGAACAAACTAGTTTCTTGTGATTGTGGTCGGTGCAGACTCGATGGGCCAAGTGGCCTCCTTCTGCACTGTAGGGATTCTGTGATTCACTGTCAGTGAGAAGCGTTGGAGTCCCCGGGTGTCTCTGTGCAACACAACTTTTAAGAGGCCAGAGGACAAAGACCAAATGGTTCACAAATGTTTCAGCATTTTTGTGATAAGCAAGACTGAAGACTCTGCTGATTGCTGCATGCAGCGTGGGTCATTAATATTAAAAGCAGCAACAATATAATGCAGTGTTAGTTTGGGTGCATCCCAATTGTATTCTATTTTATCAGAAATCTCAAAGTAGAAGATCAAATGACTCCTGAGCAACAAAGTGGAATGACTGAACAGCATATACCTTAGAGGGTGGCATGGTGGCACAGTGGTTAACACTGCTGCCCCACAGCATCTGGGGCCCAGGCTCAATTCCGGCCTCGGGTCACTGTCTGTGCGGAGTTTGCACATTCTCCTCGTGTCTGCATGGGCTTCCTCCAGGTGCTCCAGTTGCCTCCCACACTCCAAAGATGTGCAGGTTAGGTGGATTGGCCATGCTAAATTGTCCCTGAGTGTCAGGGAGACTAGCAGGGTAAATAGGTGGGGTTAAGGGGATAGGGCCTGGGTGGGATTGTGGTCAGTGCAGACTCGATGGACCAAGTGGCCTCCTTCTGCACTGTAGGGCTTCTGTGATTCACTGTCAGTGAGAAGCATTGGAGTCCTCAGGTGTCTCTGTGCAACACAACTTTTAAAAGGCCAGCGGACAAAGACTAAATGGTTCACAAATGTATCAGCATTTTTGTGATAAGCAAGACTAAAGATTCTGCTGATTGCTGCTTCTTGTACAATCTCTACTACACCACACAACTTTATCACAACATTTCAATATCTGAAAAATTCATAGAAAGCATCAAGATAGAGTGGGTTAAATGGTAAGTAGACAAGGAATCAGGATTGAAGTTAATGGAAAAGACTCTTGAGAGAGAGGAGCAGTGTTGAACAGGTTACTGAATCACTATGACCCCATTACAAACTTCTGTCCTGACAATTTCACCCCACAAAGCCTACTCATAGTAAGGTTGCATTAGCAAAAAAAAACAGAACTCCAGCCATGATTCCGCCCTTTATTCACAAGGTCATTAAACTCTGTTGTTAACCTCCCTCCAAGTCCTCTTCCAATCTTCTCTCCTGTCCCGTAGTCCCACCTATTCCCAATCCCCAGCTATACCCTCCAACACATTCTCCCCCTTCCCTCCTACCACACACCAGATTTCACACATACACAAACACACACACAATCCCTAATTGCTCTTGAATGGAGTGGCTTACTATTCCAGAGGGTGTCAACCATATTGCTGTGAGTCTGGAGTCACATGTTGGCCAGACCAGGTAAGGATGGCAGATTTCCTTCTCTGAAGGAACCAGATGGATTTTTTGCAACAGGGAATGATAGTTGGCAAGATCGCCAGATTTCCATTAGTTGAATTCAAATTCCACCAGTTTAAGTTTATTTATTAGTGTCACAAGTAGGCTTACACTGCAATGAAATTACTGTAAAAATCCCCGAGTTGCCACACTCCAGCACCTGTTCGGGTACACTGAGGGAGAGTTTAGCATGGCCAATGCACCTAACCTTGGAGTGTGGGAGGAAACCAGAGCACCCGGAGGAGACACACGCAGACATGGGGAGAACGTGCAGACTCTGCATAGACAGTGACCCAAGCCAGGAATCGAACCGGGGTCCCTGACGCTTTAAAGAAGCAGTGCTAACCACTGTGCCACCACACTGCCCCCAAGGGAATGGAGCCAGCTGCCATTTGAACCCATGACCCCAAAGCATAACCCTGCGTCTCTAGACTATTGTCCAGTGGCATTGCCACTGTGCCACCATCATCTCCCCACATTTTGGGGAATCAATACTGCATTCCAAGACCAATACATAGTTTAAAAGGTGCCGTACTCCCCTGAACCCTACACAATGCTCCAGATGCTGTCTAGCCAGGGTTTTGTACAGCTATAGAAAATTACTTCTCCTTTATATTGTACCCTCGAGAAACTTATAAAATTCTAACAGCGTTAGACAGGGTAGATTCAGAAAGAATGTTCCTAATGGTGGGAGAGTCCAGAACTAGGGGTCACAGTTTGAAGATAAGGGGTAAACCTTTTAGAACTGAGGTGAGGAGAAATTTCTTCACCCAGAGGGTGGTGAATGTGTGGAATTCACTACCACAGAAAGTAGTTGAGGCCAAAACATTGTGTGATTTCAAGAAGAAGTTAGATTAGCTCATGGGGCCAAAGGATTAAGGAAAATGGAGGGAAGGGGATCAGGATATTGAATTCGATGATCAGCCATGATCAAAATGAATGGCGGAGCAAGCTCGAAGGGCCGAATGGCCTACTCCTGCTTTGAGTTTCTAAAGGCTAACACTCAATTAGTCTTTTTATTTTTAGCCCTGAACATCTTAGCAACCTATGTATATAAATACCTGAACCTCTTTGGAACGCAAATGTTCTTTGCTTTTCACAGTAAATAATGCTGATATGAGTTTTAGAATTTGATGGTGAGGAATAGTTGACGTGAATATAGCTAAGAAAAGAAACACTTTCCACAAGTGCAAGAACCTACATTTACAATGTACACTTTAGAAAACGCTACACTCTGTGTCACACGGTGTTGAAGGGTTGACTGAAATTTTAAGCAGGGTGAATGCATTTTGAATGGTCTTGCAAGGTCACAGACTCCAGACCCACGGCAATGTGGTTGACTCTTAACCACCCTCTGCGGTGGCAGTTAGGATGGGTAACAAATGCTGGCTCAGCAAGGTCGCAGTGAGGGCAGCACGGTGGCACAGTGGTTGGTGCTGCTGCTTCACAGCGCCAGGGACCCAGGTTCAATTCCCAGCTTGGGTCACTGTCTGTGTGGAGTTTGCCTGTTCTCCCCTTGTCTGCGTGGGTTTCCTCCGGGGGCTCTGGTTTCTTCCCACAGTCCAAAGATGTGCGGGTTAGGTGGATTGGCCATGCTAAATTGCTCCTCCATGTCAGGGGGTCTAGCGAGGGTAAATGCATGGGGTTATGGGGTAGGGCCTGGATGAGATTATGGTTGGTGCAGATTCAATGGGCCGAATGCACTGTAGGATTCTATGATCTATCCTTTCCCTAAAAATCACTGTGTGTTTGATCCTATTTCCCCCAAAAAGCAGCTGTGGCTCAGTCGATAACACTCTTACCTCCAAGACAGAATGGTTGCAGCTTCAAGTATTGCTTCAGGATTTGAGCACAAAATCAAATGCTGAAACTCCTTTGAGTGCTGTGCTGTCGGAGGTGTCAACTCTCGGGTGAGACAGAAACCAGAGCAGCTCTGCAGAAGAGTCTTCTGGACTCTAAACGTTAACTCTGTTTCTCCCTCCACAGACACTGCCTGACCCGTTGAGTTTACACAGTAAGAGTTTTAACAACACCAGGTTAAAGTCCAGCAGGTTTATTTGGTAGCAAATGCCTTTAGCTTTTGGAACCCTGCTCCTTCGTCAGATGGAGTGCCACTCCACCTGATGAAGGAGTAGGGCTCCGAAAGCTAATGGCATTTGCCACCAAATAAACCTGTTGAACTTTAACCTGGTGCTGTTAAAACTCTTATTGTGTTTACCCCAGTCCAACGCTGGCATCTCCACACCGTTGAGTTTATACAGCACTTTCTGGTTTTAGCCCATTCACTCGGGTTCGATTCCAGGCTTGGGTCACTATCTGTGTGGAGTTTGCACGTCCTCCCCATGTCTGCGTGGATTTCCTCCGGGTACTCCGGTTTCCTTCCACAGTCTGAAATACGTGCTGGTTAGGTGCACTGGCCATGCTAAATTCTCCCTCTGTGTACCCGAACAGGCACCGGAGTGTGGCGACTAGGGGATTTTCACAATAACTTTATTGCAGTGTTAATGTAAGACTACTTGTGACTAGTAAACAAACTTTAACTTCAGCTTTTAACCTGGTCTACACTTTCAGCTGGGATCCACGGCATTATTTTGGAGATGAGCAGGGGAGTTATTCCTGGTCTCCAGGCCAATACTTACTCCTGGAATGGATCAGTTTCCGGTCATTGTCAATCTGGGAGTTTGCCATGCACAAACTGGCTGTGGTGTTTCCTACATTGTAACAGGGACTATAAAGCACTTCACTGTCTGCAGAAATGCTTTGGGCAGTCCTGTGGTCATTAAAGATGTTATATGTGGTCTTTTCAGCCTCAAACAAGCACAGCGATCATGCCACGAGGATAGGTAACTCAATTAGATAGGTGGATTTATTTGAAGAGTTGAAACTATAGACAATGTCTGGGAGGCCACCAAGCACACCTGTTTCTCCAAGGACTTCTCCAATAATCTGCTGAATGGTTACATGAGTATATATGTCACATCCTGTATGGTGATGCAAAGCAGTTTCAGATATGCCTCTTAAAGATATACCGCAACACTGTACGAATCCAAGTCTTCGCTCTCTTCAATAAAAGTATGTATCAATTGTGTTTAATTATATTCAGGTGGTGACCATTAGCTGGGGATTAGGGCAGCATGGTGGCACAGTGGTTAGCACTGCTGCCTCACAGCACCAGGAACCCGGGTTCAATTCCAGCCTTGGGTCACTGCCTGTGTGGATTTTGCACATTCTCCCCGTGTCTGCGTGGGTTTCCTCCAGTTTCCTCCTACAGCCCAAAGATGTGCTGGGTTGCCCATGTTAAATTGCCCCTTAGTGTCCCAAGATGTGTAGATTAGATGGTTTAGCCGTGGTAAATGCACGGAGTTAGAGGGAGAAGGTGCCGGGAGGGGAGATATGGTGCTCATTAGGAGAATTGGTGCAGACCCGATGGGCCGGATGGCCTCCTTCTGCACTTTAAGGATTCTGTGGATTCACCTGTAGCCCTATAAAAAAAAGCTCAACAAAACTACATAATTGGGCTGAGGAGATAGAACATAGAACATAGAAAGCCACAGCACAAACAGGCCCTTCGGCCCACAAGTTGCGCCGATCACATCCCCACCTCTAGGCCTATCTGGTGCTTGCAATGTGTACCTCTGCAAACAAATGCTTCTAAAAGTGTATACAGATTGGATTCAGTTCCATCCTTCACACTTGGCTTTCTGAAATAGAACATTGGGCCCAGGTCATTGTAAAGTCCCACTTAAGGTTAATTCTGGAACGCAGGGACATGGGTAAGTCACTGGGAGCAACTGGACACAGGCTTCCACTCACAAAAGCAACCTTCAACCATTTTTGTTTTATTCATTCGTGGGACATGGGCATCGCTGGCCAGCATTTATTGCCCATCCTCAGTTGCCCTAGGGCATCACGCTCTGCCTCCTGCCACTGTCATTTGGCATAATCTGATTTGTTTTCGCCAGTTCCTCTGCTCTTGGTTCCCATCCAGATGTCCAAGTTCATCGATGAGCCAGACTCCCCGAAGACAATCTGGTCAGAAAAGGTTGTACTGAGGACACACGAGTTATTCTCGAACTATGAACATGGTACAAATAACCCTGAGCAGCACTAAGCAACATTGTACAAAGTTAAAGATGTTACATAAGCACAAGTTGTTGCTGATAACTATAACTGGTACCTTACAAAATACTTAATTTTAGTGCCATAGAGTCATAGGTTTACAGCATGGAAACAGGCCCTTCGGCCCAACTTTTCCATGCCGCCCTTTTTTTTAAAAAACCCTAAGCTAATCCCAATTGCCCGCATTTGGCCCATATCCCTCTATACCCATCGTACCTATGTAACTATCTAAATGCTTTTTAAGACAAAATTGTACCCGCCTCTACTACTACCTCTGGCAGCTTGTTCCAGACACTCACCATCCTCTGTGTGAAAGAATTGCTCCTCTGGACACTTTTGTATCTCTCCCCGCTCACATTAAACCTATGCCCTCTAGTTTTAGACTCCTCTACCTTTGGGAAAAGATATTGACTATCTACCTTGTCGATGCCCCTCATTATTTTATAGACCTCTATAAGGTCACCCCTCAGCCTCCTACGCTCCAGAGAAAAAAGTCCCAGTCTATTCAGCCTCTCCTTATAACTCAAACCATCAAGTTCCGGTAGCATCCTAGTAAATCTTTTCTGCACTCTTTCTAGTTTAATAATATCCTTTCTATAATAGGGTGACCAGAATTGCACACAGTATTCCAAGTGTGGCCTTACCAATGTCTTGTACAACTTCAACAAGACATTCCAACTCCTGTATTCAATGTTCTGACAGATGAAACCAAGCATGCCGAATGCTTTCTTCACCACTCTGTCCACCTGTGACTCCACTTTCAAGGAGCTATGAGCATGTACCACTAGATCTCTTTGTTCTCATCCAAATCATTGATATAAATGGCAAATGACAGTGGGCCCAGCACTGATCCCTCAGGCACACCGCTGGTCACAGGCCTCCAGTTTGAAAAACAATTCTCTACAACCACCCTCCAACTTCTGTCAAGAAGCCAATTTTGTAACCATTTAGATACCTCACCCTGGATCCAGTGAGATTTAACCTTATGCAACAACCTACCATGCGGTACTTTGCCAAAGGCCTTGCTAAAGTCCATGTAGACAACATCAACTGCACTGACCTCATCTACCTTCTTGGTTACCCCTTCAAAAAACTCAATCAAATTTGTGAGACATGATTTTCCACTCACAAAGCCATGCTGACTGTCCCTAATCAGTCCTTGCATCTATAAATGCCTGTAGATCCTGTCTCTCAAAATACCTTCCAACAACTTACCCACCACAGATGTGAGGTTCACTGGCCTGTAGTTCCCAGGCTTTTCCCTGCAGCCCTTTATAAACAAAGGCACAACATTTGCCACTCTCCAATCTTCAGGCACCTCACCCGTGACAATCGATGATTCAAATATCTCGGCTAGGGGACCCGCAATTTCCTTCCTAGCCTCCCATAATGTACTGGGATACACTTCATCAGGTCCCAGGGATTTATCTACCTTGATGCGCTTTCAGACTTCCAGCACCTCCTTCTCTGTAATATGTACACTCCTCAAGACATCACTATTTATTTCCCCAAGTTCCCTGACATCCATGCTTTTCTCAACAGTAAATACTGATGAGAAATATTCATTTAGGATCTCACCCATCTCTTGTGGATCCGCACATAGATGACCTTGTTGATCCTTAAGAGGCCCTACTCTCTCCCTTGTTACTCTTTTGCCCTTTATGCATTTGTAGAAGCTCTTTGGATTCTCCTTTGCCTTATCTGCCAAAACAATCTCGTGTCCCCTTTTTGCCCTCCTGATTTCTCTCTCAACTCTACTCCTGCACCCCCTATACTCTTCAAGGGATTCACTTGATCCCAGCTGCCTATGCATGTCATCTGCCTCTTTCTTCTTCTTGACCAGGGCCTCAATATCAAGAGTCATCCAGGGTTCCCTACTTCTGCCAGCCTTGCCCTTCACTCTAAAAGGAATGTGTTTACCCTGAATTTTGGTTAACACACTTTTGAAAGCGTGCCACTTACCAGACTTCCCTTTGCCTTCCCACAGACTCCCCCAATTAACTTTTGAAAGTTCCTGCCTGATGCCATCAAAATTGGCCTTGCCCCAATTTAGAATTTTAACTTTTGGGACAGACCTATCATTCTCCATAGCTATCTTAAAACCAATAGAATTATGGTCACTGGTCCCAAAGTGATCCCACACTAACTTCTGTCACCTGCCCTTCCTTATTTCCCAAGAGGAGGTCAAGTTTTGCCCCCTCTCTGGTCGGGCCATCCACATACTGAATGAGAAATTCCTCCTGAATACACTCAACAAATTTCTCTCCATCCAACCCTCTAATACTATGGCTGTCCCAGTCAATGTTGGGAAAGTTAAAATCTCTGACAATTACCACCCTATTTTTCTTGGAGCTATCTGCAATCTCCTTACATATTTGCTCCTCAATTTCCCGCTGACTATTTGGGGGCCTACAGTACAACTCTATCAAAGTGATTTCCCCCTTCTTATTTCTCAGTTCGACCCATATAGACTCAGTGGCCGAACCCTCGGATATATCCCCTCTCAGTACGGCCGTGATGTTTTCCCTAATCAAAAGTGCAACTCCCCCTCCTCTCTTACCTCCTGTTCTATCTTTCCGATAGCATCTGTACCCTGGAACATTGAGCTGCCAGTCCTGTCCCTCCCTTAGCCATGTTTCAGTAATTGCTATAATATCCCAGTCCCATGTACCCATCCATGCCCTGAGTTCATCTGCCTTGCCCGTCAGGCCTCTTGCATTGAAATAAATGCAGTTTAATCTGAACTTCCCTTGCTCTCTGTCCTGCTTTTGCCTGATCTGTCTGTTACTAGGATTACTGACACTGCCTTTCCTATTACAATGTGTAAATAAATGACTTCTTGTTACAGTTTTCATAGTCATGGTAATATTGTTAACTCCCAAGTCACAGGGTTACATTTTTGCTTAACAATGCCACAGCGAGACATCAATTGTTGAGGCTATTTAAAGTCATCCAAAGATAGACACTTTACAAGATGGTTTCATCTTTTTGATGGAAACAACTTGGCTCCAGTAAATACAAGTCTCTGCCAATGCCTTATTTATATGATGGTATGGTAAATCATTCCAGCAGCACACATGACTTCTCTGAAGTAGCGCTGCTTCTGTTCCTGATTCAGGATTCAAGTTTAGAAGAAGGTGAGTATCGCTGGCAAGTCCACCATTTATAGCCCATTCTTACTTACTTACCTTGACTGGGTGGTGTGCTGAGCCACTTCAGAGGATAATTAAAGTTAAAGTTAAACTTCATTTATTTATTAGTCGCAAATAAGGCTTACATTAACACTGCAATGAAGTTACTGTGAAATTCCCCCAGTCGCCACAGTCTGGCGCCTGTTCAGGTCAATGCACCTAACCAGCACGTCTTTCAAAATGTGGGAGGAAACCAGAGCATCCGGAGGAAACCCACGCAGACACGTGGAGAACGTGCAGAATTCCCACAGACAATGACCCAAGCTGGGAATCGAACACGGGTCCCTGGCGCCGTGAAACAGCAGTGCTAACCACTGTGCCACCCACAGTTAAGAGCCAACTAAATTGGTCCAGGACTGAAGTCCCTTATAGGCCTGAGGTAGGAGCGTAGATATCCTTTCCCAGAATCATAGAATTCCTATAGCGCAGAGAGAGTGGCCATTCAGCCCATCGAGTCTGCACAAACTCTCCAACAGAGCTTCTTACCCTGGCTCCCCATCCTCTCCCTGTAACCCTGCTCATTTAGCCCACTAATCCCCCTAACCTACACATCTCGGGAGACTAAGAGGCAACTTAACATGGCCAATCCACCTAACCAGCACGTCTTTCGGACTGTGGGAGGAAACAGGAGCACCCGGAGGAAACCCATGCAGACACGGGGAGAACGTGCAGACAGTGACCCAAGTCAGGAACCAAACCCAGATCCCTGGCACTGTGAGGCAGCACTGCTAACCACTGTGCTGTCCATGTCCATAATGTCCTAAAGGACTTTAGAAACCAGTCGGGTTTTTTTTTATGACAGTTCACCATGGCGGCTTTTTATTTTTGGGTCTTTGTTAAAATTAGGCTTCAAAATTCTCAAATAAAGTGTCTAGCTTTGACAAAGGGTCGTCTGAACTCGAAACGTCAGCTCTTTTCTCTCCTTACAGACGCTGCCAGACCTGCTGAGATTTTCCAGCATTTTCTCTTTTGGTCTCAAATTGCCGCAGCAGGATTTGAACTTAGGTTCTCTCTGTGTTGCCTATTTCAAGCCTCTGGGTTACTATTCAAGTAACATAATCACTAAACTTACTGTACCTTGTCTGCGCATCATTGGGCATCTTTTCTCTTTGCTCCAGGGCTAGAACGCAATGTGTTCGTTGCACAAACTCTCCCGTGCGAACTCTGGGTTCTATTTAAACATGTTTGACAGTTTGAGGCTTGGAAAGGCCTCGAGCGAAGAGGCTGAGACAGGAAAACCTGACTGGGCAGACATTCGAATCCTGCGCTGAGCTGGGCCGCTCCGTCTTGTCACTGCTTCAAGTTAGTTACAGCTAATTAAAGGCTTTCCCATGAGCTTTCCATTCGAAATCGCTGCTAAAGGTCGCTTGAATCCTGCAATTACAGTCAACTGTAAGATTAAGCAGGAATTCTGGTGCAAAGATTACTCAGCTTCTAATAAGAGCAGAGCTGCCAAGAGGAAATCAGCCCCTGCTAATCCGGATAATACATTTCAAGGCAAAAATGCTGCAAACAGGATCCAGCTATTAGTGTTGCGATAGTCGCAGACAGATCTTGTAACTGCCTCAGTACAAAACAACTAACCACAGTGTACACCTCAACAACAACTCTAACCACAGTGTACACCTCAACAACAACTCTAACCACAGTGTACACCGCAACAACAACTCTAACCACAGTGTACACATCAACAACAACTCTAACCACAGTGTACACATCAACAACAACTCTAACCACAGTGTACACCTCAACAACAACTCCAACCACAGTGTACACCTCAACAACAACTCTAACCACAGTGTACACCTCAACAACAACTCTAACCACAGTGTACACCGCAACAACAACTCTAACCACAGTGTACACATCAACAACAACTCTAACCACAGTGTACACCTCAACAACAACTCTAACCACAGTGTACACATCAACAACAACTCTAACCACAGTACACCTCAATAACAACTCTAACCACAGTATACACCTCAACAACAACTCTAACCACAGTGTACACCTCAACAACAACTCTAACCACAGTGTACACCGCAACAACAACTCTAACCACAGTGTACACATCAACAACAACTCTAACCACAGTGTACATCTCAACAACAACTCTAACCACAGTGTACACATCAACAACAACTCTAACCACAGTACACCTCAATAACAACTCTAACCACAGTGTACACATCAACAACAACTCTAACCACAGTGTACACATCAACAACAACTCTAACCACAGTGTACACATCAACAACAACTCTAACCACAGTACACCTCAATAACAACTCTAACCACAGTATACACATCAACAACAACTCTAACCACAGTGTACACATCAACAACAACTCCATCCACAGTGTACACATCAACAACAACTCTAACCACAGTACACCTCAATAACAACTCTAACCACAGTATACACATCAACAACAACTCTAACAACAGTGTACACATCAACAACAACTCCATCCACAGTGTACACAACAACAACTCCATCCACAGTGTACACAACAACAACTCCAACCACAGTGTACACATCAACAACAACTCTAACCACAGTGTACACATCAACAACAACTCTAACCACAGTGTACACATCAACAACAACTCCATCCACAGTGTACACCTCAACAACAACTCTAACCACAGTATACACATCAACAACAACTCTAACCACAGTGTACACATCAACAACAACTCTAACCACAGTGTACACATCAACAACAACTCTAACCAGTGGACACATCAACAACAACACTAACCACAGTGTACACATCAACAACAACACTAACCACAGTGTACACCTCAACAACAACTCTAACCACAGTGTACACATCAACAACAACTCCATCCACAGTGTACACATCAACAACAACTCTAACCACAGTGTACACATCAACAACAACTCTAACCACAGTGTACACATCAACAACAACTCTAACCAGTGTACACATCAACAACAACTCCATCCACAGTGTACACAACAACAACTCCAACCACAGTGTACACATCAACAACAACTCTAACCACAGTGTACACATCAACAACAACTCTAACCACAGTGTACACATCAACAACAACTCCATCCACAGTGTACACCTCAACAACAACTCTAACCACAGTATACACATCAACAACAACTCTAACCACAGTGTACACATCAACAACAACTCTAACCACAGTGTACACATCAACAACAACTCTAACCACAGTGTACACATCAACAACAACTCTAACCACAGTGTACACATCAACAACAACTCCATCCACAGTGTACACCTCAACAACAACTCTAACCACAGTATACACATCAACAACAACTCTAACCACAGTGTACACATCAACAACAACTCTAACCACAGTGTACACATCAACAACAACTCTAACCAGTGTACACATCAACAACAACACTAACCACAGTGTACACACCAACAACAACTCTAACCACAGTGTACACCTCAACAACAACTCTAACCACAGTGTACACATCAACAACAACTCTAACCACAGTGTACACATCAACAACAACACTAACCACAGTGTACACATCAACAACAACACTAACCACAGTGTACACCTCAACAACAACTCTAACCACAGTGTACACACCAACAACAACTCTAACCACAGTACACCTCAATAACAACTCTAACCACAGTATACACATCAACAACAACTCTAACCACAGTGTACACATCAACAACAACACTAACCACAGTGTACACATCAACAACAACACTAACCACAGTGTACACCTCAACAACAACTCTAACCACAGTGTACACACCAACAACAACTCTAACCACAGTACACCTCAATAACAACTCTAACCACAGTATACACATCAACAACTCTAACCACAGTGTACACATCAACAACAACTCTAACCACAGTGTACACATCAACAACAACTCTAACCACAGTGTACACATCAACAACAACTCCATCCACAGTGTACACATCAACAACAACTCCATCCACAGTGTACACATCAACAACAACTCTAACCACAGTGTACACCTCAACAACACTAACCACAGTGTACATCTCAACAACAATTCTAACCACAGTGTACACATCAACAACAACTCCAACCACAGTGTACACATCAACAACAACTCCATCCACAGTGTACACCTCAACAACAACTCTAACCACAGTGTACACCTCAATAACAACTCTAACCACAGTGTACACATCAACAGCAACTCTAACCACAGTGTACACCTCAACAACAACACTAACCACAGTGTACACCTCAACAACAACACTAACCACAGTGTACACCTCAACAACAACTCTAACCACAGTGTACACCTCAACAACAACTCCATCCACAGTGTACACCTCAACAACAACTCCATCCACAGTGTACATCTCAACAACAACTCTAACCACAGTGTACACATCAACAACAACTCTAACCAGTGTACACATCAACAACAACTCTAACCACAGTGTACACATCAACAACTCTAACCACAGTGTACACCTCAACAACAACTCCATCCACAGTGTACACCTCAACAACAACTCTAACCACAGTGTACACATCAACAACTCTAACCACAGTGTACACATCAACAACAACTCCATCCACAGTGTACATCTCAACAACAACTCTAACCACAGTGTACACATCAACAACAACTCTAACCAGTGTACACATCAACAACAACACTAACCACAGTGTACACATCAACAACAACTCTAACCACAGTGTACACCTCAACAACAACTCTAACCACAGTGTACACCTCAACAACAACTCTAACCACAGTGTACACATCAACAACAACTCCATCCACAGTGTACACCTCAACAACAACTCTAACCAGTGTACACCTCAACAACAACACTAACCACAGTGTACACCTCAACAACAACTCTAACCACAGTGTACACCTCAACAACAACTCTAACCACAGTGTACATCTCAACAACAACTCTAACCACAGTGTACACCTCAACAACAACTCTAACCACAGTGTACACCTCAACAACAACTCTAACCACAGTGTACACCTCAACAACAACTCTAACCACAGTGTACACATCAACAACTCTAACCACAGTGCCTTCCCGGTGTAAGAAACAGACAGCGGGAAGGCCAGAAAATCTCACTCTTTGGGCAGGGATTTTCCAGCTGCGCTCACCCCCAAGGTCGGAAAATCCTGTCTGAGGTCAATGGACTTTTGCATGGTCCACCCCCGCCCACTATGATTCCCGTGGTGAGTGGGACGGGAATTTGTCTCTGGACTGGAATCCAAAATTTCCTGCCTTAGAGGCAAGTGCACCACCAACAGACTGAGCATCACACCTGATTCACAGCAAATAAAACAAGGCTTTACCAAGCAATTTTACAAAAATTTCACCAATTTGACAATTTAAGGGCAGCAGGGTAGCGCAGTGGTTAGCACTGCTGCCTCCCAGCGCCAGGGACCTGGGTTCAATTCCTGGCTTGGGTGACTATCTGTGTGGAGTCTGTACGTTCTCCCTGTGTCTGCGTGGGTTTCCTCCGGATGCTCCAGTTTCATCCCACCGTCTGGAAGGCGTGTTGGTTAGGGTGCATTGACCCGAACAGAAGCCGGAGTGTGGCAACTAGGGGAATTTCACAGTAACTTCATTGCGGTGTTAATGTAAGCCTTACTTGTGACTAATAGATAAACTTTACTTTTTTTTAAATATGCCTGTTCCCTAAATCTGAAACAACTGAGTATTAAGTTGCATTTTACCCCTGTCGGTGAGAGTTGAGAACTGTGTTGCTAATGACATTAACGTTACAGATATACATACACAAACGGATATTTTTTCTGAAGCTTCATTTAAATATAAAAGAGATTGTAAGGTTGTCAGATTTCGTAACTTATTTGGCCGAAAACTATTTGTACAAACTGGCAGACTGTTAGATTTTCCACAAATTTAAACTTTAAAACTTATGGAAGTTTAAGTTTCACAGTGTTGGATATTTTGTATCTCTTATCTACACTAAGATGATATTAGTGTGTGCGTGTGTAACAGATTTTATAGACAGTGCTTTAAAATGCTCCATGCTTCAGTTTCGACTTTGTTCTCCAGTTTTCGTGGGGTCCAAGCCCAGCCTTAACCAATCAAGCACAGTGAGCATCAATTGCAAACAGACTCACATCAGCAAACCCATAACAATTGAACACTACACATTGTTTCCACTGAGGACACTTCAGATGACCGTGGTCAGCCATCTCAAACAACCTGGAGCCTTGAGGGCCCAACTGCATGCTGCAGCATCGCAGTCTAGGCCGTGGCACCCTGGCTGTGTGCCGCCAACAATGGCGCTGGTGGACTGCGTCACAGGGGAGCAGACCATCCTAAGGATGGCAAATGGTCCCCTGACTCTGCGTGTGAATGGAGCTCAGAGGGGAGCCCCCAGTGTCAAGATGGCTGCTGTCGTGAGCTTCCATAGAGGCGGAGACAGCTACCATCATAGTGGGCACTATTGTCACATTCAAGGAGTTGACCAATGATCTCCGAGCAACAGCAGATTTGGAGCTGGGCGCCTCCATATTTGAAGGCATGGTACACAAGCTCGCCATTTTATGGTGCATGCCTACCAACCTCCTTCAGTAGCCTGTGTCCTGAAAACCAGTCTGTGCAAACTCTGCAGAGATCAGGTACCAGTTCTCACCTTCCATATAAACGGTTTCCATGGCCTTATTATTCCCCTTCCCCGTCCTCTACAGCTGAGTCTCGGAGCTGATTCAGTCGTGCTTTCTACACTCACATCAAGTGGTGGTGCATCTCCACATAGGCTGGCTTCCTCTTTCTGATATGGCAGTGACACATTCTAAATACCTAAGGGAAGCAATGGTGTAGTGGCATTGTCACAAGGCTAGTAATCCAGAGACCCGGGGTAATGCTCTGGGGACCCGGGGTAATGCTCTGGGGACCCGGGGTAATGCTCTGGGGACCCGGGGTTCGAATCCTGCCACGGCAGATGTTGAAATTTTAATTCAATAAAAAATAAAATCTGGAATTAAAAGTCTACTGATGACCATGAAACCATTGTCGTAAAAACCCACCTGGTTCACTAATGTCCTTTAAGGATAAAAAAAAGAGAGGTAGGTATTGGCTTGTAATCTGAAAAGACAACAAGGGAAGGAATGGCTGCTGAAAATAGTTACAGAGGATTTGATTTGATTTATTATTGTCACATGTATTGGTATACAGTGAAAAGTTGTTTCTTGCAAGCTATACAGACATAGCATACTGTTCACAGAGAAGGAAAGGAGAGAGTGCAGAATGTAGGGATATGGGGGTAGGGCCTGGGTGGGATTGTGGTCCGTGCAGACTCGATGGGCCGAATGGCCTCTTTCTGTACTGTAGGGTTTCTATGAATGTAGTGTTACAGTCATAGCTGGGGTGTAGAGAAAGATCAACTTAATGCGAGGTAGATCCATTCAAAAGTCTGACGGCAGCAGGGAAGAAGCTGTTAAGTCGGTTGGTACGTGACCTCAGACTTTTGTAGCTTTTGCACGTAGAGTGAGAAAGAAATAAGGTGGAATTGAAGAGGATACCAGGAAGGTACAACATCTCCTCTAATGTTGTCACCTGCTACAGACATGACACTCCCCGGCTCGCGATGGCCGGCACATTTCCTTCCAGAAATGGGTGCAAATGGGTTTGACCTCCTCAGGTGTGTCCTCTTGACATAAGTTGTGCAGAAGAAGGGAGTGATTAGTGACAGCCTTGTGAGCTGTGTGGAGAAGCTGCCTGCCATGGAAGAGCTGGCATGTGGTGTGTTAGATGCAGCTATTGAGCAGCGAGATGATGAGTATATCTATGAGGAGAAGACAAGTGTAGTGAGGTTCAGTGTAGTGATTGTAGGAGAGAGGACGTGAGGCAGGAGAGGGAGCACTGCAAGTCACGAGGCTTGACAAGAGAACAGTGCGCTTACCTTGACAACTCTGGTGAGATCACTGAACATCTTTCGGTCTTGCATGTCCTGGGAGCTAAACTCCTGGCTTTAACTCCCACTGTAACCATTTCCAACTGATGATGGAGGTTTCTTGAATGCTTTCTATCTCCACCTTCAGCCCAGCATATCTACCAGGAGCTCCATGGTGGCATCAGAGAACATAAAGTTTATTTATTTATTAGTCACAAGTCGGACTTACATTAACACTGCAATGAAGTTACTGTGAAATTCCCCTCGTCGCCACACTCCGGCGGCTGTTCGGGTCATTGCACCTAACCTGCACGTCTTTCAGAATGTGGGAGGAAACCAGAGCACCCAGAGGAAACCCATGCAGACACGGGGAAACTCCACATAGACCGACACCCAAGCCGGGAATCGAACCAGGGTCCCTGACACTGTGAAGCAACAGTGCTAACCACCGTGCCGCCCCTAAACTTTGCCCCTGAAGGTGCCTTCTCTGAACTTCTTCCACCCATTTCTACATTCAGAATTTTTTTCTTTGCCTGCAACCAGAATGCACCGCCCCTTTAAATAATGTTGACTGCCTTTAAGAGGCTTCAGTGCAGCCAACTTCTTGCCTTCTACCCTCAGTAGGTAGGTAGCCAATGAAT
Organism: Mustelus asterias; assembly: GCF_964213995.1. NCBI lineage: Eukaryota > Metazoa > Chordata > Chondrichthyes > Carcharhiniformes > Triakidae > Mustelus > Mustelus asterias. The sequence goes on from NC_135810.1 coordinate 110,143,897, forward strand.
AACGTGGATAGTTAAACTAGAAAGAGTACAGAAAAGATTAGGTTGCTACCGGGGACTTGATGGTTTGAGTTATAAGGAGAAGCTGGATAGATTGGAATTGTTTTCTCTGGAGCGTAGGAGGCTGAGGGGTGATCTTACAGAGGTCTATAAAATAATGAGGGGCATAGATCAGCTGGATAGTCAATATCCTATCCCAAAGATATGGGAGTCTAAAACTAGAAGGCATAGGTTTAAGGTGAGAGGGGAGAGATACAAAAGTGCCCAGAGGGGCAATTATTTCACACAGAGGGTGGTGAGTGTCTGGAACAAGCTGCCAGAAGTAGTAGTAGAGGCGGGTACAATTTTGACTTTTAAAAAGCATTTAGACAGTTACATGGGTACGATGGTGTGGTGATATAAACAGGGCCTAGTTTAAAGGCTGATAAAATTGGATATCCTAAATTAAAGAATTGGGCATATTGAAATCAAACACAGTCAAACCGCAGGCAGGCCAATTGTACAATACACAAATGTGTCTGGGCCTGACCCATCAACCACCCATCAAAGGTCGTTACACTCTACTTGAGACTTAGCAGGAGATCATGGCACCTCATTGAAATGCATCGGTCTATTGTTAGAAGCCCAGATCGGGCCAGACTTTCTGTCACCAAGAGATCCTGTAGAAACCTTACATGATAACAAGTTTAACAACATGGAGATGGACACCTGGGGGCGGACCCTGGTGTCCTGTCAGGCAGACATCAAGAAACCCACTGGGTATTGGAACCCCCTCCTGGGACCTCATTGGCCAGAAGCCAGAGAAGTTTCTGGAAAGGCAAGCAGGCTGGGGATAAAGGGACACACTCAGAGGCACACGGCAGCGAAGACTCGACAGGGGAGACGGCCGTGACCATTCGGAAGACTGACCAGAGAAGGAAGGAAGGAAGAAGCGGCCATCGAGACTCACCTTCATGACGACAGACCGGAAGGACTCAGAGAATCGGGCCTGCAGTTTAACCAAACCACCTTTACGGGTAGTATACTTGAATCTGGGGTATCCTCTTGTTTTATGTGAGTAATTTAAGGGTTAATAGTGTTATTTAATAAACTTGTTGAACCTTTACTTGTGTTTGTCCTTTGTCCACCTTGCAAATAAGGCACCGGGGTAAAACCTTGGAGTAAGTAAACTGGTTGAAAGTATCTGAGAATTAACAGGTACAACAATGGGTATAGAGGGATATGGGCCAAATGCGGGCAATTGGGACTAGCTTAGGGGTTTAAAAAAAAAGGGCGGCATGGACAAGTTGGGCCGAAGAGTCTGTTTCCATGCTGTAAACCTCGATGACTCTAATTCTGGCTAATTATCCACCAGATTCAAGGACCACATAAATAGCCGTGTAGGGCCAGCCTTTGCCTCACCTCTCCCAGCCCATTATCCTTTGCATTCATTGAAAGGTACAATTGATTTTCTGGGCTTGAGTTTTACTCATCGAAAGTTGAACAACAAAACAAAGGCACCTTTGAATAAATACAGATACTGAACTTCCTCCCTTAGCTGTGGCAGAGGACTAGTTGCGAGGTTACACTGGCTATAGTTCATAGCTCACAAGATCATATCATGTGTAGGAGGATAGAAGGTTATACACCCATCACATGAAGTTAGCATCGTTATTGTGCGTCAAATTGCAGGGAGTTTGGAGAACTTGAGTCAAGAGAAAAGTTGACGGACTTTTTGCTTCAACTCAATGTTAAATTGACAATCGGGTAAACATTCCAATCAAACGGCCAGTTTTCATTCGTAATATCAAGGGATTTCTTTATACTAATCTCAATTTTATGGATTATGGCACCATCTTGTATTAAGCCCCGAAGGCTAATCACTTACAACTCTGCCGCAAAGCAACAGCTTTCACGATCGTCACAAATTCCTGATCTTGGGGTTAAATCAGAAACTTTAGACGGTTCCGACGCTCTGAGAAGAATAATTACCCAAGAAGAGTTTAGATTAAAACCACTTGCAACTCCTAGGTAACTATAGTGCTGACCATCACTCCCCCAACCCGTATTGACTCTCTCCCCGCCGACTACCCCCACCCTACCCCGACTACCCCACCCCATCCCGTCTACCCCCCACACCCCGACTACCTCCACCCCACCCCACCCACCCCACCTACACTACACCAACGTTACTGTGAATATCCCCTAGTCACCACACTCTGGCACCTGTTCGGGTACACTGAGGGAGAATTTAGCATGGCCAATGCATCTAACTAGCACGTCTTTCAGACTGTGGGAGGAAACTGGAGCACCCAGAGGAAACCCACGTAGACACGGGGAGAACATGCAGACAGTGATCCAAGCCGGGAATCGAACCTGGGTCCCTGGCACTGTGAGGCGGCAGTGCTAACCACTGTGCCACCCAGAGTTAACAACTTCAGAAGCAGAGCATGTAGAGGAGAGATAATTGACAACTTACAAAAAAAGGATTCTGGAGAACTGCAGCAAAGTGTAATGCTCTCTGGGAAAGATGAATGCTTTCAGCTTTTAGAAAGAATCACTCCTTTAAATCATAAGTCTCCAGAGCAACGCTGTGTCAACACAAACTTTCCTGGGTTAAGGCAGATTCTCCATTCACTCGCGTGGTGCCTTCTCTAACAGAGGCACACTAACTACCGGCTGAAGCATTTATAGATCTAATGAAAAGACTTATCCTGACACATTAAACTGCCTTTCTCCTGCCGATATTGATTGACGTTCCATATATCTGCTTTGTTTCATTTCTGAAAATTCCGTTCATTTTGTTTATGATTCTGAATGCGACAATAAGATCTCATCCTACTGGATAACAGACCAGGTCCTCCAAGCCTTCGCCATCCCTGCGTTCCTCCAGCTCTGGCCAATTCCACACCTCTGATTTTAATTGCTCCACCATTGCTGGCCTTGCTTTTAGCTGCCTTGATCCAAAGCTCTGGAATCCGCTCCCGAAACCTCTCCCCCTCTCTATGCTTCTCTCCGCTTTGACAATGACAGTAAACGCCACACATAGAAGATAGGAGCAGGAGGAGGCCACTCGGCCCTGCAAGCCTGCTCCGCCATTCATTATGACCCCGGCTGATCATCCAAATCAATAGTCTGATCTCGCCATCCCCCTGTAATAAATCCTCGGAGGCAGAAGTCCCTTCACCAGAATTCCTTTGTTTACAAGCTCCAACAACACTATACAGAGTGCTCGCGGTATGCTGTCTCCATCTGGAGTGCCAGAGGAACTGACACTCCTGTTTAAATACAGAACATGGGGCTCCCTGACTGGACCATCAATTTGACCTTTAATCAGGGAGTTCATATTCAAGCAGGCTAACCTCAATTGCCTGATTAAAATCATTACATCCGCCCAATAGAAACATCTTTGGTTGAGCTATTGTTCACCTTTCCGGTGTCCGCATCAATGGCTCAGTCTCAAAAAATATAAAAATTGTTTTTATTTGTGTCTTTTTAAACATCTTCGGAGCATTTTACTGCGCTAAAGGTACTATATAAATTTAAAGTTCAAATTTTAAATTTACATATCCTAAAATTGCACTTAGCACATCAGATGTACAAGTTTCAAATATCATTCCAAACATTATACAAGTTCAGAGGAATCCCAATGCAGTCTACTTAATTTATTCTATTCATTTCTGGGCCATGGGCGTCACTGGCTGGCCAGCATTTATTGCCCATCCTGAGTTGCCCTTGTTCAGAGGCAGTTGAGATTCAACCACATTATTTCTTAGTTTGTAATAGCTTAAACTAGGTAATTGGGATGGAGGGTCATGCGATGTGTTGTTCCTGCATGATGTGGGAGCTGGTGGACCCCACTGTGGTTCCCAGTGAGCATGTCTGCAGTAAGTGTTGGTTGCTTGAGGAACTCCGGCTCAGGGTTGATGAGCTGGAGTCTGAGCTTCGGACACTGCGACATATCAGGGAGGGGGAGAGTTACCTGGACACTGTGTTTCAGGAGGCAGTCACACCCCTTAGACTAACTAATTCAGCCGGGGGTCAGGGACAAGAGGGTGTGGCTTCGAGTGAGGCAGGAAGTGGGATCCAGAAGGTAGAGTTGCAAGAGCCTCAGTCCCCGAATCTGTACAACAGGTTTGAGATTCTTGCTCCCAGTGTGGACGGGAACGGGGACTGCAGGGAGGATGAGCAAGCTGCCCACGGCACCGTGGTACAGGGAGCCATTCAGGTGGAGGAACAAAAAAGAAATGTAGTGGTAATTGGGGATAGTGTAGTTAGAGGCATTGACACTGTTCTCTGTGACCAGGATCGAGAATCCCGAAGGTTGTGTTGCCTGCCTGGTGCTCGGGTCCAGGATATCTCATCTGGGCTGCAAAGGAACTTGGAGTGGGAGGGTAAGAATCCAGTTGTAGTGGTCCACGTGGGTGCCAACGACATAGACAGAACAGGAACAAAGGTTCTGCAGAGGGACTATGAAAAGCTAGGAGCCAAATTAAAAAGCAGAACCAACAAGGTGGTAATCTCTGGATTACTACCTGAGCCACAAGCGAATTGGCGCAGGGTCAATAAGATTAAGGAGGTAAATGCGTGGCTCAAAGATTGGTGTGGGAGGAGCAGGCTGAGGGTAAGGGAGCTTGTTTGTGCACCAATTTATTTAATTATTTTTCAGTTAAATTAGTGAAAAAAAATCGGAGGTTTTTTTTTCTAAACAGGAAATAGGCCCAGCAGCCGCCTGGGAAGGTTTTGGAGGGTTTAAAAGTAGGCCGCACCTTTGAGCGGGCAGCGTCGTTAGCGGGCAGTGGAGTGAGCAGGGGACAGAGTGAGAGCTATAAGGGCTTTGGCTCACAGGGCTTCGACGAAGGTGAGGAAGGTTGTTTGTTTGTTTTTCTTCGGTTACACCCCCCTTTTTGTTTTATCCCAAAAACTAAAAAGGACATGGCTGGTATGAGTGGGAGGCCAGTATACTGCATTCGGTGTGGGATGTGGGAGTTCCTGGAGACAACTTGCCTCCCGGAAGTCCATATCTGTGCCAGATGTGTGGAACTGCAACTCCTGAAGGATCGTGTAAGGGAGCTGGAGCTGAGGCTCGATGAACTCAGTTTAGTTAGGGAAAATGAGAGAGTAATAGATAAAAGCTATAGTCAGGTAGTGACACCAGGGTCTCGGAAGGAAGACACGTGGGTCACGGTTAGGAGGGGTAATAATCAGAAGGGTGATGTGCCAGAAAGTACCCCAGTGGCAGTCTCCCATAAAAGAAAGGGATGGGCAACAGATGGGAGAAGGGAAGGGAGTGAGCAGTCTGTGGAAGGATCCCCTGTGGTTGTCCCCCTCCAAAATAGGTATATTGTTTTGGATTCTGTGGAGGGGGATGACCCTCCAGGGGTAAGCCACGAGGACCAGATCGCCTCCACGGAGACAGGCTCAGGGGTCCGGAAGGGAAAGAAGGGGTTTAGGAGAGCGATAGTTGTGGGGGACGCAATGGTTAGAGGCACGGACAGGCGCTTCTGTGGGACTGAACGAGAATCCAGGATGGTAGTCTGCCTCCCTGGTGCCGGGGTACTGGATGTCTCCGAGAGGGTAGGAAGCATATTTAAAAAGGAAGGTAGTCAAACGGATGTGATTGTACACATTGGTGGAAATGATGTAGGTAGGAAGAGCAGGGGGGTCATACGAGAGAAATTCCAGGAGTTGGGTGCTAGGCTAAAAAGTAAGACCTCCAGGGTAGCAATCTCTGGACTGCTCCCGGTGTCTAGTGCAAGTGAGGCTCGGAACAGGGAGATTCTACAGTTGAACGCGTGGCTAAAGGACTGGTGCAAGAGGGAGGGTTTTAAATTCATAGATAGGGAAATCTTCAAGTCAGGATGGCAACTGTACAGAAAGGATGGGTTACACCTTAACTGGAAGGGAGCAAATATCCTGGCTGGGAGTTTTGCTCGAGTGTTTCGGCAGGATTTAAACTAGTGTGGCAGGGGGGTGGGGAACAAAACAGGAGGTCAGTAAATACTGAGGCTGGGGTTGAGCTGGGGGCCAGGGCAAGGCTAGCTAAGAAGAGGAGCACTCTGGAGGAGGAGGACCTGACTGGGCCTGGAGGTCTGGAGTGCATCTGCTTCAATGCGAGGAGTGTAACGGGTAAAACAGACGAACTTAGGGCCTTAATGCTTATGCGGAATTTGGATGTGGTTGCGGTGACGGAAACTTGGTTAAAAGGACAGGACTGGCAGCTGAATATTCCGGGGTATAAGTGTTTTAGGCGAGACAGAGGAGGGGCTCAAAAAGGTGGCGGAGTAGCGATATTAGTTAAGGAGCATATTACCGCGGTGCAGAGGGTAAGTAGACAACTTAGAGGGGTCATGTACTGAGTCGCTGTGGGTGGAACTCAGAAACAGGAAGGGTGCAGTCACTATGCTAGGGGTGTACTACAGACCACCCAACAGCCCACGGGAAGTGGAGGAAAGGATATGTCAGGAGATTCTGGATAGGTGCAGAAAACATAGGGTTGTTGTAGTGGGGGACTTTAATTTCCCTGGCACAGACTGGAAAGTGCTTAGAGCTGGGGTTCCGGACGGGGAGGAATTTGTAAAATGCGTACTGGAAGGTTCTTTGGAACAGTATGTAGATAGCCCGACTAGAGAGGGGGCTATACTGGACCTAGTTCTGGGAAATGAGCCCGGTCAGGTCGTCAAAGTTTCGGTAGGGGAACATGTGGCAAATAGTGACCACAACTCTGTTAACTTTAGGATAGTAATGGACAAGGATGAGTGCTGTCCTACGGGCAGGGTGCTAAATTGGGGGAAGGCTGACTATAGCCGGATTAGGCAGGAATTGGTGGATGTTGATTGGGAGAGGATGTTCGAGGGCAAGTCCGCGTCTGGCATGTGGGAGTCTTTTAAGGAACTATTGATAAGGCTGCAGGATAGGCATGTGCCTGTAAAAAGGAAAGATAGGAAAGGTAGGATTCGAGAGCCGTGGATAACCAGGGAAATTGAGAATCTGATTAAAATGAAAAGGGAGGCGTACGTTAAGTCCAGGCAACTGAAAACAGATGGAGCTCTGGAGGAATACAGAGAGAGTAGGAAAGATCTCAAACGGGGAGTTAGAAGGGCAAAAAGAGGTCACAAGATGTTCTTGGCAGGCAGGATTAAGGAGAATCCTAAGGCATTCTATTCATACGTTAGGAACAAAAGAGTTGTCAGGGAGAAAATCGGACCCCTCAGGGACAAAGGAGGGGAATTATGCTTAGAACCCAAGGGAATAGGGGAGATCCTAAATGAATACTTTGCATCGGTATTCACGAAGGAGAGGGGCGTGTTAACCGGGAGTGTCTCGGAGGGAGGTGTTGACCTGTTAGAGAAAATCTCCATTACAAGAGAGGAAGTGTTAGGTTTTTTAGGGAACATTAAAACTGACAAAGCCCCAGGGCCTGATGGCATCTATCCTCGACTGCTCAGGGAGACGAGAGGTGAAATTGCTGGGCCTCTGACGGAAATCTTTGTCGCTTCTTTGGACACGGGTGAGGTCCCTGAGGATTGGAGGATAGCGAATGTGGTCCCGTTGTTTAAGAAGGGTAGCAGGGATAACCCAGGAAATTATAGGCCGGTGAGCTTGACGTCCGTGGTAGGGAAGTTGTTGGAGAGGATTCTTAGAGACAGGATGTATGTGCATTTAGAACGGAACAATCTCATTAGTGACAGACAGCATGGTTTTGTAAGAGGGAGGTCGTGCCTTACAAATTTGGTGAAGTTTTTTGAGGAAGTGACAAAAACGGTTGATGAAGGAAGGGCCGTGGATGTCGTCTATATGGATTTCAGTAAGGCATTTGACAAAGTCCCACATGGCAGGTTGGTTAAGAAGGTTAAGGCTCATGGGATACAAGGGGAAGTGGCTAGATGGGTGGAGAACTGGCTTGGCCATAGGAGACAGAGGGTAGTGGTCGAAGGGTCTTTTTCCGGCTGGAGGTCTGTGACCAGCGGTGTTCCGCAGGGCTCTGTACTGGGACCTCTGCTATTTGTGATATATATAAATGATTTGGAAGAAGGTGTAACTGGTGTAATCAGCAAGTTTGCGGATGACACGAAGGTGGCTGGAATTGCGGATAGCGAAGAGCATTGTCGGGCAATACAGCAGGATATAGATAGGCTGGAAAATTGGGCGGAGAGGTGGCAGATGGAGTTTAATCCGGATAAATGCGAAGTGATGCATTTTGGAAGAAATAATGTAGGGAGGAGTTATACAATAAATGGCAGAGTCATCAGGAGTATAGAAACACAGAGGGACCTCGGTGTGCAAGTCCACAAATCCTTGAAGGTGGCAACACAGGTGGAGAAGGTGGTGAAGAAGGCATATGGTATGCTTGCCTTTATAGGACGGGGTATAGAGTATAAAAGCTGGAGTCTGATGATGCAGCTGTATAGAACGCTGGTTAGGCCACATTTGGAGTACTGCGTCCAGTTCTGGTCGCCGCACTACCAGAAGGACGTGGAGGCATTGGAGAGAGTGCAGAGAAGGTTTACCAGGATGTTGCCTGGTATGGAGGGTCTTGGCTATGAGGAGAGATTGGGTAGACTGGGGTTGTTCTCCTTGGAAAGACGGAGAATGAGGGGAGATCTAATAGAGGTATACAAGATTATGAAGGGTATAGATAGGGTGAACAGTGGGAAGCTTTTTCCCAGGTCGGAGGTGACGATCACGAGGGGTCACGGGCTCAAGCTGAGAGGGGCGAAGTATAACTCAGATATCAGAGGGACGTTTTTTACACAGAGGGTGGTGGGGGCCTGGAATGCGCTGCCAAGTAGGGTGGTGGAGGCAGGCACGCTGACATCGTTTAAGACTTACCTGGATAGTCACATGAGCAGCCTGGGAATGGAGGGATACAAACGATTGGTCTAGTTGGACCAAGGAACGGCACATGCTTGGAGGGCCGAAGGGCCTGTTTCCTGTGCTGTACTGTTCTTTGCTCTCTTTGTTCTTTGAATGGGTTTGAATTCATGGGACATTGGCACCAGTATTGGGGAAGATGGGACCTGTTCAGATGGGATGGTCTTCGTCTGGATCGTGCTGGGACCAGAGTCCTGGTGAATCGTATAACCAGGGCTGTAAATAGGGCTTTAAACTAAATAGTGGGGGGGGGTTACAAAATCAAAGGTAAAGGAGAGGGTTAATGATGAGGACATTCATCTAGTTAAAGGAGTCAAGGGCTCAGGCAGAGTAAAAAAGGTGACAAACACAAGAAGGGAGGTGGTCAACGCAGAGCAAGGAGATGGTCTGGGGAAGGATAACCCAGTTTGCAACAGGAAGGGACAGAGCATGCAATCAAAAGAATGCACTAACAAATTGGGTCCATAAAAAGGCAAGCATAAAGACACTTTACCTGAATGCACGTAGCATTCGAAACAAAGTGAATGAGTTGATGGCACAAATCAGTACAAATGGGTATGATCTAGTGGCCATTACAGAAACGTGGTTGCAGGGTGACCAGGACTGGGAACTGAATATCCAGGGGTATCAGACATTTCGGAAGGATAGACAGGAAGGAAAAGGAGGTGGGGTAGCTCTGTTAATTAAAGATAACATCAGGACGGTAGTGAGAGACGATATAGGCTCTAAGGAGCAGAATGTGGAATCGTTGTGGGTGGAGATAAGGAATAGTAGGGGGAGAAAGTCACTGGTGGGCGTGGTCTATAGGCCCCCAAATAATAACTTTGAGGTGGGTCGGGCTATAAACAAGCAAATAATGGATGCGTGCAAAAACGGAACAGCAATAATCATGGGGGATTTTAACCTGCATATTGATTGGTTGACTCAAGTCAGACGCGGTGGACTTGAGGAAGAGTTCTTAGAATGCTGTCGGGATAGTTTCCTCGAGCAGTATGTTACAGAACCTACGAGGGAGCGAGCTATCTTGGATCTGGTCCTGTGTAATGAGACAGGTAAAATTAATGATCTTCTTGTGAGGGATCCTTTTGGAATGAGTGATCACAATATGGTTGAATTTCTAATACAAATGGAGGGTGAGAAAGTAGGGTCCCAAACCAGTGTCCTCTGCTTGAACAGAGGGGAGTACAATAGGATGAGGGCAGAATTGGCTAATGCAGACTGGGAGCGCAGACTAGTGGGTGGGACAGCTGAGCAACAGTGGCGGATTTTTAAGGAGACTTTTCTCAGTGCTCCTGTGATAAAGAAGGAATGAAAGAAAAGGGATAACCAGCCGTGGATAACTAAGGAAATAAAGGAGAGTATTAAATTAAAAACCGATGCGTACAGCGTGGCCAAAACTAGTGGGGAATTAGAAGATTGGGAAAGCTTTAAAAAACAACAAAGAACTACTAAGAAAGCAATAAAGAAAGGAAAGATAGAGTATGAAACTAAACTAGCACAAAATATAAAAACTGATAGTAAAAGTTTTTACAAATATATAAAAAGGAAAAGAGTAGCTAAAGTAAATGTTGGACCCTTAGAAGACGAGAAGGGGGATTTAATAATGGGAAACGAGGAAATGGCCGAGGCCTTAAACAAGTTTTTGTGTCGGTCTTCACGGTCGAGGACACAAATAGCTTCCCGAAAATTGACGGTCATGGGACTGTAGGGGGTGAGGTCCTTAAAACGATTACTATTACTAAAGAGGTAGTGCTGGGTAGGCTAATGGGACTAAAGGTAGACAAGTCCCCGGGCCCGGATGGAATGCATCCCAGGGTACTGAAAGAAATGGCAGAAGTAATAGCAGGTGCGTTGGCTATAATTTATCAAAATTCGCTGGACTCTGGGGAAGTGCCGGCTGATTGGAAAACAGCTAATGTGACGCCACTGTTTTAAAAAGGAGGTAGACAAAAGGCGGGGAACTACAGGCCGGTTAGCTTAATGTCCGTATTTGGGAAATTGTTGGAATCCACCATTAAAGAAGAAATAGAAGGACTCCTGGAAAAAAATGGTTCGATCAAGCAGACGCAGCATGGATTCATGAAGGGAAAGTCGTGTGTGAAGAATTTACTGGATTTTTATGAAGATGTAACGAGTGCGGTTGACAGAGGGGAACCGGTGGATGTGGTGTTTTTGGATTTCCAGAAGGCGTTCGATAAGGTGTCTCACAAAAGGTTGCTGCAGAAGATTAAGGTACACGGAGTTGGGGGTAAAGTGTTAGCGTGAATTGAGGATTGGCTATCTAACAGAAAGCAGAGAGTTGGAATAAACGGGTACTTTTCTGGTTGGCAGTTGGTGACTAGTGGCGTGCCGCAGGGATCGGTGCTGGGGCCTCAACTATTTACCATATACATAGACGATCTGGAGGAGGGGACCGAGTGTAGGGTAACAAAGTTTGTGGATGACACAAAGATGAGTGGGAAAGCAAATTGTGTGGAGGACACAGAGAGTCTGCAGAGAGATTTGGATAGGCTAAGTGAATGGGCGAGGATCTGGCAGATGGAGTATAATGTTGACAAGTGTGAGATTATCTACTTTGGAAGGAATAATAGTAAAATGGACTATTATTTAAATGGTGAAAAATTACAACATGCTACTGTGCAGAGGGACCTGGGGGTCCTTATGCATGAATCGCAAAAACTCAGTTTGCAGGTGCAGCAGGTGATCAAGAAGGCAAATGGAATGTTGGCCTTTATCATGAAGGGGATGGAGTATAAAAGCAGGGAGGTCTTGCTGCAATTGTACAAGGCACTGGTGAGGCTGCAACTAGAGTACTGTGTGCAATTTTGGTCCCCATGTTTGCGAAAGGATATATTGGCCTTGGAGGGAGTACAGAGAAGGTTCACCAGGTTGATACCGGAGATGAGGGGTTAGCTCATGAGGAGAGATTGAGTAGATTGGGCCTGTACTCATAGAACATACATAGAACAGTACAGCACAGAACAGGCCCTTCGGCCCACGATGTTGTGCCGAGCTTTATCTGAAACCAAGATCAAGCTATCCCACTCCCTATCATCCTGGTGTGCTCCATGTGCCTATCCAATAACTGCTTAAATGTTCCTAAAGTGTCTGACTCCACTATCACTGCAGGCACTCCATTCCACACCCCAACCACTCTCTGCGTAAAGAACCTACCTCCGATATCCTTCCTATATCTCCCACCACGACGTTGGAGTTTAGAAGGCTGAGGGGAGATCTTATAGAGACATATAAGATAATGAAGGGGCTAGACAGGGTAGAAGCAGCGAGGTTATTTCCACTTACAATGGAAACAAGAACTAGGGGGCATAGCCTCAAAATACAGGGGAGTCAATTTAGAACAGAGTTGAGGAGGAACTTCTTCTCCCAGAGGGTAGTGAATCTCTGGAATTCTCTGCCCATTGAAGCAGTGGAGGCTACCTCGTTAAATATGTTTAAGTCACAGGTAGATAGATTTCTGATCAATAAGGGAATTAAGGGTTATGGGGAGTGGGCGGGTAAGTGGAACTAAACCACTATCAGGTCAGCCATGATCTTATTGAATGGCGGGGCAGGCTCGAGGGGCTAGATGGCCTACTCCTGCTCCTATTTCTTACGTTCTTATGCTCTTACATTGTTGTGGCTCTGGAGTCACATGATGGCCAGAGCAGGTAAGGACGGCAGATTTCCTTCCCTATAAAAGACATTAGTGAACCAGATGGGTTTTTCTGACAATTGATGGGGAGATGGCAGCATTGGCCTGGGGTGGGCACAGTAAGAAATCTCCCAACACCAGGTTAAAGTCCAACAACTTTATTTGGTATCACAAGCTTTCAGAGCACTGCTCCTTCATCAGATTTCTGACAATTGACAATAGTTTCATGGTCATCAGTAGATCCTTAATTCCAGCTTTTTTTTTATTGAATTCAAATTCCACCATCAGCCATGGCGAGATTCAAACACGGGTCCCCAGAACATTAGCTGAGTTTTTGGATTAATAGTCCAGCAATAATATCTCCAGGCCATCGCCTCCCAGTGTACTTACAAGCACTCATCACATTTGATGACTTACTCCACTGTTTCCATTTATCACTTAGACACAATGTTCATCAAATACTTATTTTCATGTGTCCATTTGTAAAGAAACAGATATGTGATAAAAGCTGATAATGGAGCATCAGGCTACAACTGTGCATTTATTATCAAATATTTAGCACAGTAAATTTTGTTCCACCAACAGAAATCTGCTTTGTGCTGTCATTTAGCTGGGCACTGAAAGTAGTCCATAAATGTTGGTTATGAACATATGAAATACGAAGTAGGCCATTCAGCCCCTTGAGCCTACTCCACCATTCAATAAGATTGTGGCTGATCTGTTTTGAATTCCACCTTCCCATCTACCCCTGATAATCTTTGATTCCCTCGCCCTACAGGAATCTGTCTATCTCTCAAAAATATTCAATGACCCCTCTTCCACCTCCTTCTGAAGCAGAGGGTTCCAAAGTTGCACATTTTTCTCAGAGAAAAAAATTTTCATCTTGGTCCTATGAAGGCGACCCCCAATTTTAAAACAGTGCTCCCTAGTTCTGGGCTCACCCACAAGCAGAAACATCCTTTCAATATCCACCTTGTCAAGACAGTGCAGGATCTTCTAAACTTCAATCTGGTCGCCACTCACTCTTCTAAACTCCAGTGAAAACAAACCCAGTCCGTCATAAGACATTTCAGGCATCAATCTAGTAAACCTCCTCTGAAATGGCTACAACCCATTTATATCCTTCCTTAAATAAGGAGACCAAACTGCACACAATGTCCAAGATGCAGTCTCACCACTGCCCTGTATAACTGAGTAAGAAGTTTAACAACACCAGGTTAAAGTCCAACAGGTTTATTTGGTAGCAAACGCCACTAGCTTTCGGAGCTCCAAGCCCCTTCTTCACCTGAAGAAGGGGCTTGGAGCTCCGAAAGCTTGTGTGGCTTTTCCACTGTATAACTGAAGCATAACATCCTTACTTTTATGCTTAATCCCTCTCGTAATAAAGAATAGCCCTGGACTCACTCACTGTCCTGTCCCCCCATGCCACCACTGTAGTTATGAAAGCCCGCCAAGACCTCTACTTTCTCAGGAAATTTGTATATCCACTACGACTCTCACCAACTTTTTCAGATGCACCATAGAAAGCATTCTTTCCGATTGTATCACAGCTTGGCATGGCTCCTGCTCTGCCCAAGACCGCAAGAAACTACAAAGGGTCATGAACGAAGCCCAGTCCATCACTCAAACCAGCCTCCCATCCATTGACTCTGTCTACACTTCCCACTGCCTTGGCAAAGCAGCCAGCATAATCAAGGACCCCATGCATCCCGGACATTCTCTCTTCCACCTTCTTCCGTCGGGAAAAAGATACAAAAGTCTGAGGGCACCTACGAACCGACTCAAGAACAGCTTCTTCCATGCTGCCATCAGACTTTTGAATGGACCTACCTTGATTTCTTATGTTCTTACCTTGCATTAAGTTGATCTTTCTCTCCACCCTAGCTATGACTGTAACACTAAATTCTGCACTCTCTCCTTCCCTTCTCTATGAAGGGTATGCTTTGTCTGTATAGCGTGCAAGAAACGATACTTTTCACTGTATACCAATACATGTGACAATAATAAATCAAATCAAGAGGGTTGCTGTTGTTGGTGAGGGGCTGAATGGCCTGTTCCACTATGTTCCAAATTTGTCAATTGACACAGTCGGTTGATAGACCTGCTTTAATACAGGGCGATTCAAATTGAGTTAACAGCGCTGGATTGAAATGTATATGTTTTTGTTCATGCTTCTGCAATGAGGCATTATTCGCAATCCTTACGAGTTGTAAGGTCACGCACGGGCCACACACCAGACAGCACTAACACTTAAAAGAGCTGTGCTCTTAAACTAATCAGCCGAACACTGTTAAAAAAAAGTCAGAGCGAATGTTGTTTGCAATGGCGCATTCCATTTTCACAAGAGTAATTAGATCAAAGCCTCAGCGGAATTGAAACAAATTATTTGCGCTTGTTTAGTCAAGTGCTCAAACTTAAAAGATGAAAATGGTCATCACAAACTTACTTATTGATTTATTGCTGGAATGCAAGAACTTGTTGCTGCTAATCCCGATGGTAGTCTTACCTTCTTTGTTGGAACCTTAAGTGGTCTCATCTGAGTGTTTCTGAATATTACACACTCGCTATTGTTCCGTCCTCACGAAAGAAAGTGTATGAGACAGGCTTGGTCGAGGAGAACAGCGCGGACTCTTGGGTTAAGATGAAACACTACATTCTAAGAGCCACGGGATATTACTGCAATCCAAATTAATTTGTCATAGAAATGAACGGCGGAAAATTAAGAAATAAATTGCAGAGAGCCAACCACCAGACTGAGCTGTGGTTGAAGCTTTGCTGCCACTCTGTAATGACACAGACAGCAATGAAGATTTCAGGCAAGTACATACAGTGCAACAAGTCTGCAAGGGAAGGTGGAGGAATTGTGGAGAGCACAGCAGGGGATTTTTAAAAAAGGCATTTTATTCTGAAAATCAAAAATCCAACTGCGAAGGGAAAAGTAAAGGAAAATACTGTGTAAAGTTTATCGAGAGGACTTTATTTTACCTGTATAATTCTTCCAGGGATCTCTCCGTATTCAGTTCCACAGACGAAAGTTTGGTGCATCAAAAATCCTGCAAATTGCAAGAATTCCCTGAGGTAAAGTCGGTTGTAATTTTAGAATGGAGTGGGTGCTCGGCTGGACTGGATCAAACTCACTGCTGCTGGCATCCAGTCGTAAATGGGAGTGAGTCCTTGGCACACATGAATAAGCCTGCCTGCCCTGGGTTTGCCATCATGTGATGGCCAATTAACTGCAAATCGAGTGTTCCATTGCCACATTGGCTGTTTCTTGTATATCCACTCCATCTGACAAAGGAGCAGTGCTCCGAAAGCCAATGGCATTTGCTACCAAATAAACCTGTTGGACTTTAACCTGGTGTTGTTAAAACTCTTACTGTGTTTCTTGTATAAGCAGCGTTGTTGGCCCATAGACTGGTAGACCGAGGATGATGGATTAGAGGTTACACGCGACTTTTGAGGAACAAATAGCTCTCAAGTGCCTCAGCTTTTCATCAGCAAGCTGTAAGCTTTACAGTGACACGGTCGGGTAAAAGTGTGAAAAGTTAAACCTCATAGACAGCCTCAAGTTTTGAGAAGTTTTCCTTCTGAGTTGAAAGTCTGTGTGTACAGATCTGCTTAATTGCTGAGAGAATTTTCCTCTTCAAGTTTTCAGTGAGCCAGATGCGTGTACAGATAGTAACAGCTTGAGGCTTGTTTATTTATTTGTGTCACAAGTAAGGCTTGCATTAACACTGCAATGAAGTTACTGTGAAAATCCCCTAGTCTCAACACTCCGGTGCCTGTTCGGGTGCACTGCGGGAGAATTTAGCATGGCCATTGCACCTAACCAGCACATCTTTCAGACTGTGGGAGGAAACCGGAGCACCCGGAGGAAACCCACGCAGACACAGGATGTGCAGACTCCACACAGACAGTGACCCGGGCCGGGAATTGAACCCTGGTCCCTGGCGCTGTGAGGCAGCAGTGCTAACCACTGTGCTGCCGTCACTCATGGAAGCAGTAGAGAGGAAGAGAACCAATAGAAGTAAATGAACTCCAGGGGGAAAGGAGCCAATATTTCCAAACGTTTGCATCAGTATTCACCAAAGAGAAGGGCTTGGTGGATGACGAGTCTGGGGAAGGATGTGTAGATAGTTTGGGTCATGTCGAGATCAAAAAGGAGGAGTGTTTGGGGTTTTTGAGAAACATTCAAAAGTCTGATGGCAGCAGGGAAGAAGCTGATTTTGACTCGGTTGGTACGTGATCTCAGACTTTTGTGACTTTTTCCTGACAGAAGAAGGTGGAAGAGAGAATGTCCGGGGTGCGTGGGGTTCTTGATTATGCTGGCTGCTTTTCCAAGGCAGCGGGAAATGTAGACCGAGTCAATGGATGGGAGGCTGGTTTGCATGATGGACTGGGCTTTATAGCTTCTTGTGGTCTTGGACAGAGCAGGAGCCATACCAAGCTGTGATACAACCAGAGAGAATGTTTTCTATGGTGGATCTGTAAAAGGTGGTGAGAGTCATAGCGGACATGCTAAATGTTCTTAGCATCCTGAGAAAGTAGAGGCATGGTGGCTCTCTTAACTAGCATCGGCATGGATGTAGTTTCCATCATTTCTTTCCCCAGTCCTTGGGCTTTCACTTTCCTCTCCATCCCCTTCCATGGATCAGAAACTCACCCCTCCCCTCCAACCCCCTTCCCACCACTTCCTTTCCCATGAGCACCAGTTTATGCTGAGAGTTATTCTTGGCGTCATTGCCCATGTCCAGTCTCTGCATCAATTCCCACTCCCGCCTACCAGCCTTAACACGATTTAATGCTTGCCAGCTATGGACGGATGGAAGATGTGTTTCTAGTTTCACTGCCCCCTACCCCCTCCCGCCGCCCCCCCCAAACAGGGTAGGCGGTGATGCAGTGGAATTGTGGCTGGACTAGTAATCCAGCGACCCAGGATAATGCTCTGGGGAACTAGGTTCAAATCCCACCATCCCAGATGGGGGAATTTAAATTCAATAAAAATCTGGACATAAAAGTCTAATGATGACCATGAAACCATTGTCGACTGTTGTCAAAACCCATCTGGTTCACTAATGCCCTTTAGGGAAGGAAATCTGCCATCTTTACCTGGTCTGGACTACATGTGACTCCAGTGCCACAGCAATGTGGTTGGCCTGGCAAACTATTCAGTTCAAGGGCAATTAGAGATGGGCACCAAATGTTGGGCCAGCCAGCGATGCCCTCATTCCACGAAAGAATAAAAAAAAGGAACCCCCTCCCAACTCACCCATCCCGCCCCAAATAGAGATGGACCTCAATGTTTTCTTCAATGGCTCAACAACCACGCAGATTCCATCTAAGACAGAATGGGCCAGATCTTGTTTATGTGACGGGAGTTTTGGACACTGGCTGGAGGTTGGAGCCCTGCAGTACCTCATTAGTAAGAAGTCTCACACCAGGTTAAAGTCCAACAGGTTTATTTGGAATCATGAGACCTCATTAGGGGAGTCCGCTGCACTTTCTGCCATTCGAGGCAATTGACAGGGCAGCCACAGGCTCTCCCAATCCCCCATCCCGAGATCAAATACCAGGGAGCGGAAGTCCTGCCCGCCAAGAACTGATGGTCAAACAAAGGCTGACAGCTCTATTGAATAGCAGCGCCACCAGGGCGGCGGTGGCTGTTGCCGGTACAACTCCCACTAAAGGCCCTGGCTGGAGGAGGGATCCAGGTGTGTGATGGCAGGCAGCGGGAAGTGGGTTGTGGGGTGGGGATCACGGGGGGAGGGCAGAGGGTGTCCACTGCAAGGGCGAGTATGGAGGGGGTGGCTCTTGGCAGGCCCTGTCTTCTTTACTAACACTGGGAGTTGTTCATGTGAACCGCCATCCAGGTTATCTGTGTTGGAAAAATTATAGAATCCTCAGTGCAGAAAGAGGCCATTTGGCCCATCGAGTCTACACCAAACACAATCCCACCCAGCCCTATCCTCATAATTAGCATTTACCCTAGTTAGTCCCCCCGACATTATGGGGCAATTTAGCATAGCCAATCCACCTAACCCACACATCTTTGGACTGTGGGAGGAAACAAGAGCACCTGGAGAAAACCCACGCAGACACGGGGCGAAGATGCAGATTCTGCACAGACAGTGATGCAAGCCAGGAATTGAACCAAGGTCCCTGGTGCTGTGAGGCAGCAGTGCTAACCACTGTGCCACCCAAGCATTCTCACAACAGCAGGAGTTCATTACCAGCCAGGTCTAACTCTCAGTGAGGTAGACAATATAGTTGGCAGTGTGGCACCATTTTAATATTTATGTGGAGAAATATGAGATCAAGTCAAATTAGGATCACTTGCATCAAATGTTTCTCTCTTCACTTAACAATGGAAAAATATTAAAGTAGACTTGGTTCTATCCTCGCCTCATTAAAGTATGTGTCATTCGACCCACTGGGATATTGCAGGAGTTGTGATGAAGAGACATGGAGAAGATCACACTATTCAGTCCAGAAAACAAAGAGGGGTCTCATTGTTACACCCACAGATTAATACAGGGCAGAGGGAATACCTGGTTTAAGGTGGCTGAGATCCAAATGCTGAAGTGGCACAGTGGTTAGAACTGCTGCCTCACAGCACCAGGAACCTGGGTTCGATTCCCAGCTTGGATCACCGTCTATGTGAAGCTTGCACGTTCTCCCCGTGTCTTTGTGGGTTTCCTCCGGGTGCTCCAGTGTCCTCCGACATTCTGAAAGACGTGCTGGTTAGGTGCCTTGACCCAAACAGGTGCCGGAGTGTGGTGACTAGGAGAATTTCACAGTAACTTCATTGCAGTGTTAATGGAAGCCTTACTTGTGACTAATAAATAAACTGAACGTGTGGTTAAACCAGAGAGCATAGATGGAGTAAATATTAAATTTATTCACAGTCACAGAGGTTTAATGTCCCATTTTGCTTCAACTAACAACATAATTGCTATTCATTAGCACCATAGCATAATCTTATCCTTGTACAACAAAACTGCAGCTTGATCAAGTGAGGAAATATCGCTCACTTTGTTAGTTCCTTTCTTCAGCCTATTCTGGTCAAAGGAGAGAAGCCAGCATGGTGAACTAATTGGGGTGTTTTAGGAGGATGAATAATATAAGTTTCCTCCACCTAACCCATTTCCTCTCGTAAGGACAGTCCTGAGCAAAAGGGGACAAACTTTGGATTCCAACCATTCAGGGTGGTGTCTGGAATCTTCACTCAAAGGGTGATGGAAATCTAGAATCCTCCACATTCCCCCCCCCAAAAAAAGCTGAGAGGGACGGCATGGTGGCACAGTGGTTAGCACTGCTGCCTCACAGCGCCAGGGACCCAGGTTCAATTCCGGACTCGCGTCACTGTCTGTGTGCAGTCTGCACGTTCTCCCCGTGTCTGCATGGGTTTCCTCCGGGTGCTCCAGTTTCCTCCCACATTCCAAAGATGTGCGGGTTAGGTTGATTGGCCATGATAAATTGACCCTAGTGTCAGGGGGATTAGCAGGATAAATATGTGGGGTTACGCAATTAGGGCATGGGTGGGATTGTGGTCGGTGCAGACTCAATGGGCCAAATGGCCTCCTTCTGCACTGTAGGGATTCTATGATTCCATGATTGTAGGACAAGTGAAAATATCAAAACTTAAATTTGAAAGCTTGTTAGGTAAAGAAATTAAAAGATATGGAACTAAGATGTGTAAGTGGAATGGAAATGCAGGTCAGCCATGACCTAACCGAATGGTGTAGCAGGCTCGGGAGGGGCTGAATGGTCTCCTCCTGTCCCTCCATTCCACATGAAGCAATACCTTTCCAGTGGGTTTTTCACACAAGCAGAGCCGTCCCATTAAAACTCCATTTGCCTTTAAACCACAAACCCCATTTGAAATGAATTCCACCACCATTTAGCTGTTTGGCATAAGTTTCCCACCATTCTGCCTGGTCTTGGGGCTGCTTACCTCTGTAGCCACTAATGAGTATTTAATACATAATCCCTCAAAGATGCTTAGCGGCTCAGCATAGAGTGTTCAACTCTTTTTTTTACCTCTTAAGTCCCCTCGCTATGTACTTTCTTCATCATCAATTAGCCTTCAGCACCCGGCGTTGGGTTTCTGAGCGGCCTTGGGGGATTACTTTGAAGAAGTCAAAAGTTTTCAGCCCCTGGTAACCCTTGACTGAATATCTCAGTAATCCTATCAGAAATGATCAACTTTGGACCTTAACCCCTCTAATCCCTCCAAGCACCGCAAGTCTTTATCCTGCCGGTATCTCGAGACAAGTGAAACAACAGGAGTATTGAGAAACAAGGAGTGAATTAACCAATGGAGGGCATGGAAGCAACAATAGGCTCAATGGAAGAATTTGAAAATCAGGAACAATAGTGCAGATCTTGGAGCCATTGACCTGGATTTTACAGTAACCACCCTCCCTCCTCCACCTTTGGGCATGTTTTCAGCAGGGTGGGTGCGGTACAGGTAAAATATGACAGCTAGCAAGCCCACTACAGAGAACAAAGAAAATTACAGTACAGGACCAGGCCCTTCGGCCCTCCAAGCCTGCACCGACCATGCTGCCCATTTGAACTAAAACCTCCTGCCCTTCCGGGGACCATATCCCTCTATTCCTCTCCTATTCATGTATTTGTCAAGACACCCCTTGAAAGTCATTATCGTATCTGCTTTCACTACCTCCCCCGGCAGCAAGTTCCAGGCACCCACCACCCTCTGTGTAAAAAAACCTGCCTCGTACATCTCCTTTAAACCTTGCCCCTCGCACCTTAAACCTGTGTCCCCTAGTAATTGACTCTTCCACCCTGGGAAAAATCATAGAAACCCTTCAGTACAGAAAGAGGCCATTCAGCCCACCGAGTCTGCACCAACCACAATCCCACCCAGACCCTACCCCCATATATTTTACCCACTAATCCCTCTAACCTACGCATCTCAGGACACTAGGGGCAATTTTTAGCACGGCCAATCAACCTAACCCGCACATCTTTGGACTGTGGGAGGAAACCAGAGCACCCGGAGGAAACCCACACAGACACGAGGAGAACATGCAAACTCCACACAGACAGTGACCCAAGCCGGGAATTGAACCCAGGTCCCTGGAGCTGTGAAACAGCAGTGCTAACCACTGTGCTATCGTGCCGCCCATGATTCTGACTATCCACTCTGTCCATGCCCCTCATAACCATCCTCCCTCACATTCCCAAGTGGGCCCCAAAATCAGCAGACACCCACAATTTTTAAATCAGTAGAATCATAGATTAGAATCATAGAATCCCTACAGTGCAGAAGGAGGCCATTCGGCCCATCAAGCCTGCACCGACAATGATCCCACCCAGGCTGTATCCCCGTAACCCCAAGTGTTTACCCTGCTAAACCCCCTGACATTCAGGGGCAATTTACCCTGGCCAATCCACTCAAATTGTACATCTTTGGACTGTGGGAGGAAACTGGAGCACCCGGAGGAAACCCACGCAGACGCAGGGAGAATGTGCAAACTCCACACAGACAGTGACCCGAGACTGGAATTGAACCTGGGTCCCTGGCGCTGTGAGGCAGCAGCGCTAACCACTGTGCCACCTTGCCGCCCTTACTTAAGAGTCAACTGAGTTTGTTAACAAGCCAAATGACTCATATAGTACAAAGCCAGAAAATGTTGGGATGTCTCAGCAGAGCTGAGCTCAGAACAGAGCTAATATTCCCTATCTTGACTTGAAACATTGACTCTGTTCTCTCTCCGCAGTTGCTGTCAGGCCTGCAGAGATTTTCCAGCTATTTCTGTTTTCGTTTCAGATTCCAGTATCCACAATATTTTGCTTTTATCTGACCCATATACATTCCCATGCAGCGGGCAGGACTGGGCAGGAAAGATTTTGTACAGCTGGGTTGGAAAGGAGGGGTGCATCAAAGGTGCCCTTTGCACATTGAAGGCACCTTCAAGATGTTACCACCCTCTTTGTTCCTCCCCACCTGGCCTCTTGAAACAGGCCCTCGCACCCACCTCGTCACCCTCCCGAGGCTGCACAATCCCTCCCTCTCATCCAAGACCCCAAACTTACCTGGATCCAGGTGCCATGTCTTCTTTCTTGGTGAGCCTCCTTACAGTCGCAGCAATGCCCATTATTCTGTTCTGGCACTGCTGTGAGTGCCAGTGCTGCCGGCCAGTCTTGTTGGGGCAACAGCTCTCGAGGGCAGTATTTCCTCACACTGAGGGGCGGACATCCCACTCTGATTAGCCCTCTGGCAGCACATGATGGCCATGGGGGGGGCGAGCTTCCTTCTGGTGCACAGGCTGCCAGCTGACCCTTGTAAACAGCAGGGGGGGGGGGGGGGTGTGGGGGAGGGGTGGGGGAGAAATCCCTGTGAAATCCTGCCCATAAAGTTATTCCAGCACAGGCGGGCATTGAGTCCTTTGTTCCGCATATAGTCAAACTGGACTCAATGAGGTAGTTCCATTCCCCACTCTATCCTGGTAATCTTGCAAGTAAATATCCCTCAAATGCCCTCCAATTTCCTTTTGAAATTACCAATTGTCTCTGCAATGAGTTCCAGCTCATTACTGTGCAAAAATGTTCTTCCTCATATTCCCCTCTGCATCTCTTGTCCAAAACCTTAACTCTATGTCCTTTCGTCCTTGTACTATGAGCTCCCGGGAACAACTTTCCTTTGTTTACCTTATCTAACATAAGAACATAGGCATTAGGAGTGAGAGTAGGCAATTCAGCCCTTTAAGCCCGCTCTGCCATTCTATATGACCATGGCTGATCTCCACCTCACCCTAACTCCACTTCCCTGCCTTTTCCCCATAGCTCTTTATCCCACTTTTGATCAAATATTTATCTATCTCTTTGTTGAATCCATTGATTGATTCTTCACTCTGGAGCGGTGAGTTCCATAGATTCACAACGCTCTGTGAGAAGGAGCTTCTCCTTATCTCTGTCTTGAACCTCCCCCCTCTTACTCTACAATTTTGTCCCAGTCTTGTCCCAGACTGTTCTAGAAGGGGGAACATTTGGTTAACATTTATTTTATCAATCCCGTTGAGTATTTTATAAACCTCAATCAAATCCCCCCTCATTCTTCTGTACTCCAGCGAGTACAAGCCCAAGCTACTCAACCACTCCTCATACACAGCCTCTTCAAGCCTGGAATCAATCTCGTGAACCTTTTCTGAACCACCTCCAGTGCCACCACATCCTTCCTCAAAGACAGTAACCAAAACTGAACACAATACTCCAAGTGAGGTCTCACCAATGCCTTATACAATTGTAACAACACTTCTCTACTTTTATATTCTAGACCCTTTGCAATAAATGCCCAAGATTCCATTTGCCTTCCTTATAACATCCTGCACCTGCATACCTACTTTCTGAGACTCATGCACAAGGACACCCAGATTCCTCCCCACAGATGCCTTTTGAATCTGTTTCCCATTAAAATTGTAATTTTCCCTTTTATTCTTCCAGCCAAAATGGATAATCTCACATTTATCCGCATTAAACTCCATCTGCCAGACTCTGGCCCATAACTCTATACACCTCTATCAAATCTCCTCTCAACCTCCTTTGCCCTAAGGAGAACAACCCCAGCTTCTCCAACCTTGTAGCCGAACCATGAGATATATTAGAAATTGAATAATTTCTCTTTTTTAAATTTCAAACAATTAGATGATCAATGTCTTTTTATTCTTTCATGTGATGTGGGCGTCGCTGGCAGAGCCAGCGCTTGTTGCCCATCCTCAATGGCCCTTAAAATCCTTACAGTGCAGAAGGAGGCCATTCACCCCATCTAGTCTACACCAACACCCAGGTCCTTTTCCCCAACCTGATCCTCATAACCCCCTGAACTGAGGGGCTTGCTAGGCAATTTCGTTTGGGGGCAGTTGAGAGTCAACCACATTGCTGCAGCTCTGGAGTCACATGTCGGCCAGACTGGGTAAGGACGGCAGATTTCCGTCCCTAAAGGACATTGGTGAACCAGATGGGTTTTACAATAATCAGTGATGGTCTCAGTAATGTTGATCATGAAACCAGCTTTTTGAAACTATGCCCCCAGAGCATTAGCCTGGGCCTCTGGACTGCAACTCAGGTGACTGTCTATTTACTGAATTATGTAGCAGAAGACATTCTGGTGATTCACAACTGTTTTGAAGTGACACATTTCTTCAAGGATGGCTGACGGCAAAAGGAGGCCTTGGGAAAGGAGCCTGAGAAAGGAAAAGCATTTGGAGAAGCTCATGGTTGGGAAAGAATTTGAGGGATATGGGCTGAAGGCGGGCAATTGGGACTAGCTGGGAGGGCACCATGGTCAGCAGGGACCGGTTTGGGTCAAAGGGCAGCACGGTGGCACAGTGGTTAGCACTGCTGCCTCACAGCGCCAGGGACCCGGGTTCGATTCCCGGCTTGGGTCACTGTCTGTGTGGAGTTTGCATGTTCTCCCTGTGTCTGTGTGGGTTTCCTCTGGGTGCTCTGGTTTCCTCCCACAGTCCAAAGATGCGGGTTAGGCGGATTAGCCATGCTAAATTGCCCCTTAGCGTCAGGGAGTTGGTGGGATAAATAGGTGGGGTTATGGGGATAGAGCCTGGGTGGGATTGTGGTCGGTGCAGACTCTGGGCCGAATGGCCTCCTTCTGCACTGTCGGGATTCTATGATGCCGTGCTGCATTGCTTTATCACTCTAATCCCAGCAATCTGGAGTCCAAGGACTGAACCCACCTCCCGGAAACACCTGCCAAGTGTACGGTCAAAGATGTGGCTCTATGATTGGGCTCATCAGCCACCCAAGGTCCCAGAGAACCCAAGGCCAGTAACATGGAGTTTCTTGGGTGGACAATCATACTTGTTAGCGAGTAATCGCTGAAGAGGAAGAAAATTGTGATCCTATAGTTCAATCCAAACACTGGTTTCCACTCTTGCCTTCTGGACCATCTGCCTGTCCCAGCTCTGAGCTTCAATCAGCATCAGCTGCTCTCAGTTCACTTGGAAGCTGGCCTTGGTTCACTCGTAAAGGGGCTCGCAACTCTAACATTGTCAAACCATATGGGTCTTTCACAATAAAAGATGATTTTCATCGTGACCAACCATTACCGAGTAGAGCTTTCAATTCCTGGTTTAATTTATTAGATTTAAATTCCACCAGCTGCAGTGATGGGATTTGAATCCTGTTCCCAGTGAATTAACCTGGGCCTTCGGGATTCCAAGTCTAGCGACCTTAACACAACGCCACCATGGACGGTATGGTAGCACAGTGGGTTAGCACTGCTGCCTCACAGCGCCAGGGACCCAAGTTCACTTCCAGCCTTGGGTAACTGTGCGGAGTTTGCACATTCTCCCCGTGTCTGCGTGGGTTTCCTCCGGGTGCTCCCGTTTGCTCCCAGAGATGTGCAGGTTAAGTGAATTGGCCATATTAAATTGCCCCTTACTTTCCAAAATGTGTAGGTGAGGGGGATTAGCGAGATAAATGTGTGGGGTTACGGGGATAGGGCAGGGGGTGTGCCAGGGTGGGATGCTCTGTCGGAGAGTCGGTGCAGACTCGATGGGCCAAATGGCCACCTTCTATAGTGCAGGGATTCCATGATTCTATCTCCCCTTATGCTTGAATCAGCTAGCGAGAGAAAGAGACAATGACATAATTGCCGGAATTTTATCGGCATGCAGAACGGCATTCTCCGCTGGCCTCGGGCGGGATCTTACGAGCCTCGGGCGGGCAGGGCGGTAAAATTCCAGCAAATGAGTGCAGATATCTTTCATTCTTGCAAATTTACTAAAGAGTTAAAATAAGGGATCTGTTCATTTTGTATTTACCCAGAAACGGGAGACCTTCAGTTGATGTTTTATGATGTTCAAGGTGCTGTTTAAATGAAAAGTTGTTGTTGGTTATATGGCACCATCCCACTTCGAAACATCTCCTGGAGTTTTCTACCTTGGATTGTGTGGAATAGCTGAAGCTGCTGTGAAGTGGGCAACATTCATTTTCATTACCAACCATAGCTTTACCTGTTCAACTGTCTCTCTATCAACCCGATAGTTTTGGATTACGTGCTCATCCCCGATTGTGGAAGAAAAGAGAACTGAACGGAGAATTTAATACACAAAAACCATCAGCAAAACTAACCCAGTCCTTTTATTATCATATGACAGTCTCTTAATGCCCAAAGCATCTTGACTACAATCAACAACGCGCTGATGAGGTACAAATACATCACTGTTTGATGCACACAATTAATTCCGTACATTCCTGAAGGTCTTTGGCGTCTGGGTGAATATGAAATGAATGGATTCTTTTTTTAAACCCATTAGTAAATTTGAGAGAACCAGGGGCCAATGTGACCATGAATTGCTCTCACTCTCTCTCACTCTCTCTAGCTGACTAAGTGTAAGCATCTGGGAAGATGTGGTGGAATAGTGGTCATGTCCCTGAACTAGACATAGACATAGAAGATAGGAGCAGGAGGAGGCCATTCGGCTCTTCAAGTCTGCTCCGCCATTCATCACGATCATGGCTGATCATCCAACTCAATAGCCTAATCCTGCTTTCTCCCCATAACCTTTGATCCCATTCTTCCCAAGAGCTATATCCAGCTGTCTCTTAAATACATTCAATGTTTTGGCATCAACTACTTCCTGTGGTAATGAATTCCACAGGCTCACCACTCTTTGGGTGAAGAAATGTCTCCTCGCCTCCGTCCTAAATGGTCTACCCCGAATCCTCAGACTGTGACCCCTGGTTCTGGACTCCCCCACCATCGGGAACATCCTCCCTGCATGTATCCTGTCTAGACCTCTGAGAATTTTCTATGAGATGCCCCCTCATTCGTCTGAACTTCAGCGAAAACAATCCTAACCTAGTCAATCTCTCCTCATACATCAGTCCCGCCATCCCCGGAATCAGTCTGGTAAACATTCGCTGCACTCCCTCGAGAGCAAGAACAACCTTCCTCAGAAAAGGAGACCAAAACTTCACACAATATTCTAGGTGTGGCCTCATCAAAGCCTTGTATAATTGCAACAACACATCTCTGCTCCTGTACTCGAAATCTCTCGCAATGAAGGCCAACATACCATTTGCCTTCTTTACTGCTGCACCTGCATGTTTACCTTCAGTGACTGGTGCACAAGGACACCCAGGTCCCACTGCGCACGCCCCTCTCCCAATTTACAGCCTTTCAGGTATCAATCTGCCTTCTTGTTTTTGCTTCCAAAGTGAATATCCTCACACTTATCCAAATTATACTGCATCTGCCATTGATTAGCCCACTCACCCAACCTGTCCAGATCATTCTCAAGGATCTCTGCATCCTCGTCACAGTTCACCCTCCCACCCAACTTGGTATCATCTGCAAATTTTGAGATGTTGCATTTTGTTCCCCCATCTAACTCATTAATAAAAATTGTGAATAGCTGGGGTCCCAGCACTGGTCCCTGTGGCACCCCACTAGTTACTGCCTGCCAATTTGAAAAGCACCCATTAATTCCTACTCTTTGTTTCCTCTCTGCCAACCAGTTTTCTATCCATCTCAATATGCTTCCTCCAATTCCATACACTTTAATTTTGCACAATAATCTCTTTGACTTTGTCAAAGTCCAGCATAAGAGACTATAAACCTAGAGGCCCAGGGTAATTCTCTGGAGACATTGGTTCAAATCCCACCGTGGCAGCTGGTGGAATTTGAATTTAATAAATATGGAATCGGTTACTATGAAAATAATAGGCACAGTGGTTAGCACTGCTGCCTCTCAGTACCAGGGACCTGGGTTTGATTCCCAGCAGTTCTCCTCATGTCTGCATTGGTTTAGAATCCATAGAATCCTACAGTTCAGAAGAAGGCCACTTGGCCCATCGAGTCTGTACCGACCACAATCCCACTAAGGCCCTATCCCCACAACCCCATGCATTTACCCTAGCTAGTCCCCCTGACTCCGAGGGGCAATTTAGCGTGGCCAATCCACCTAATCCGCGCATCTTTGGAATGTGGAAGGAAACCGGAGCACCCGGAGGAAACCCACACAGACACGGGAAGAACGTGCAAACTCCACACAGACAGTGACCCAAGCCGGGAATCGAACCCAGGTCCCTGGTGCTGTGAGGCAGCAGTGCTAACCACTGTGCCACCGTGCCGCCCTCCGGGTGCTCCATTTCCTCCCGCAGTCTGAAAGACGTGCTGGTTAGATGCATTGGCCATGCTAACTTCTCCCTCCATGTACCCGAACAGGCGCTGAAGTGTGGGCTTTTCACAGTAACTTCATTGCAGTGTTAATGTAAGCCTATTTGTGACATTAATGGAT
This sequence comes from Mustelus asterias, assembly GCF_964213995.1. Taxonomy (NCBI): domain Eukaryota; kingdom Metazoa; phylum Chordata; class Chondrichthyes; order Carcharhiniformes; family Triakidae; genus Mustelus; species Mustelus asterias. The sequence goes on from NC_135810.1 coordinate 110,172,685, forward strand.
AAAAGTTTAAAACTTTAAAACCCCATCTGGTTCACTAACAAAAGGGAAAGGAAATCTGCCATCCTTACCTGGTCTAGCCTACCTGTGACTCCAGACCTACAGCAATGTGGATTATTCTGAATGGCCCTCTGAAATGGTTGAGGAAGCCCCTCAGCCCAAGGGATGGGCAATAAATGCTGACGTTGCCAGCAGTGGTTCCATAAAAGAATAAAGACATTCATCATTGTGCTTTACTAAATGTTTCCACGCATGGACAGGATTGGTTCTTCTGACTTTCTCTCCCACTTGTCTCAAAAAAAGCCTCAACCAAGCCTCCCGTGGGGCTAACAAGCGTGGCATGGTGGCATAGTGGTTAGCACTGCCGCCTCACGGCGCCAGTTCAATTCCGGGTTCAATTTCGGCCTCGGGTCGCTGTCTGTGTGGAGTTTGCACATTCTCCCCATGTCTGTGCGGGCTTCCTCCGGGTGCTCTGATTTCCTCCCACACTCCAAAGATGTGCGGATCAGGTGGATTGGCCATGCTAAATTGTCCCTTAGTGTCAGGCGGATTAACTGGGTAAATACGTGGGGTTATGGGGATAGGGTGGGATTGTGGATGGGCCGAATGGCCTCTTTCTGCACTGGAGGGATTCTATGATTCTAAGTGAGAAAGGGCCACAAAAAATGTTTATTTTATCCAGGAGTGTTAGAATGTGGAACTCACTGCTGATGTTCCCACTAACTTCTATTTACTGGCTTGTTGTAATGTGCGGTCCCTTTACGATTGACACGTGGCCACACGCGCTTACGTCCTGGAGGGGTTCTTGTTTGCTCCCTGCCGGGCAGATTTGCGATTGCTGTGGTGCCACACACCCACGCAACATGAGGGGGTCATTGCTCAAGCACACAAGGAGTAGAGACAATCACAAGGGGGCACAAGATCAAGGTGAGGGGGGAAAGGTTCAGTGGAGATGTGCAGGGGAAGTTTTTTACACAGAAGGTGGTGGGCGCCTGGAATGCACTGCCCAGTGAGGTGGTTGAGGCAGATATGTTAGCAACATTTAAGACCTATCTGGATAGACACATGACCAGACGGGGAATAGAGGGATACAGGCGGATGGTCTAATAAGGACAACATGATCGGCGCAGGCTTGGTGGGCCGAAGAGCCTGTTTCTGTGCTGTACTGTTCTTTGTACTTTGAGAGCAGTGTAGACACACTTTAGGCAGAGCTAAGGATATGTTGATGAGGTTGGATGAAGAAGGGTGGGAGGAGACTGGCGTGAAGCATAAAAAGAGAAATGGACCCGTTGGTCTCAATGCCCAGTCCCTTTGCCGCAAATACTGCCTAATAATACATGATTGTGCTGAGTTCCATAGGGAGAATTTTACAACAGCCAGCGCAATCTAACGGTTATTCATAAAGGAAAAGGGAAAATGTAATGAGTGAGGGCAAGCCTTTATTTTTCATTATTTCACATGTCAGGGAAGTTCCAAAGTGGAGAATGCCAGACTGGCAGCTGGTAGACAGGTGAAGGGAGAACATTCCACACAAACATGACCAATAATTCACTTAATGAAACTAATCATTCACTTGACAGGCCAAGTGGCTGACAGTGACAAGAAGATTCAGAACTGGTTGGAGTGAAGGTGGTTTCAGTTATTTAAAGAACCTTCCTCTTTGCACTTCCCAGCTTTTCCCCAGGGTGGAAGAGTCAATTAGTAGGGGGCATAGGTTTAAAGTGCGAGGGGCAAGGTTTAAAGGAGATGTACGAGGCAAGTTTTTTACACAGAGGGAGGTGGGTGCCTGGAACTCGCTATCAGGAGAGGTAGTGGAAGCAGATACAATAGTGCTTTTTAAGGGGCGTCTTGACAAATACATGAATAGGATGGGAATGGAGGGCTATGGTCCCCAGAAGGGTAGACGGTTTTAGTTCAGACGGGCAGCATGGTTGGTGCAGGCTTGGAGGGCCGAAGGGCCTGTTCCTGTGCTGTAATTTTCTATGTTCTTTGTTCAGCCCCGAGCTCCTGATCTACAGACACGCAGTGCGGAAAGGGGCGAGGGAGGAGGAGCTCCTTGTGAATCTGCTCCTGGGCCTGGACAGCTCACTATTAATCTGTCCGGGCAGCAGGCGACAGAAGGGTTTTTTTTTTTACGTCTAGGTTTATGTATTAGTGTCACAAGTCGGCTTACATTGACACTGCAATGAAGTTACTGTGAAAATCCCCTACTCGCCACACTCCGGTGCCTGTTTGGGTACATTGAGGGAGAAATTAGCATGGCCAATGCACCTAACCAGCACATCTTTCAGACTGTGGGAGGAAACTGGAGCACCCGGAGGAAACCCATGCAGACACGGGGAGAACGTGCAGACTCCGCACAGACAGTGACCCAAGCCGGGAATCGAACCCAGGTCCCTGGCGCTGTGAGGAATTGTGCCATCCTGTCATCCGAAGGGGTCATCCGACCTGACTGTCTGCCCCTCTATCATGGCTACATTTGTGTCCGGGTGTCCCTGGAGAGGGAGCATGCGGTGTCCATTGGCACTATCGTAGCCTTCTGTGCTCATTGTGCATCACAGGGACTAGGGTGTATTATCAAGCCTCTTAATCATATTTTGATTGAATGGTTTAAGTTTCATTTGTGGTTTGTTTTTGTTTTGGGCAGGTCCCCCTTTAAGGGGCTGCCCCTCTTGCTTTATCCCTCGGTCTATTTCATTTGGTTTAATTGGTTAACTTGAAAGAGTTGGAGTGAAGATAGAACACCAGTTGAACGACCCAGTCTCCATTGAAAAAGAAGGGGCTGGACTTTCCCTGTATGGGACAGGAAAGAGGTGTCAAGACTGTTTCCAGATCCCAAATCCAACCCTCAGGGCAAGTGTCACTCACTGGGATCGTTACCAAGGCGTTCACTTAATAGTCATAGAGACAGACTCCCAGTCCAAACAAAAACAGTGGGTGGGCTTTTGAAAATGGAGGGCCAAACATAAGCCTCCCAACTTGAGAGGAGCATCAGTCTGTGAAGGCAGGCAAGTGACACAGAGAGCGCGTTTCAACATGGAGGTGGATTCTCACCAACATTTCTTATAACTTCTTTAAGTATCTGGAATTAAGAATTAACTCTTGACCATGAAACCATTGTCGATTGTTGGAAAAACCTATCTGGTTCATTAATGTCCTTTAGGAAAGGAAATCTGCTGTCCTTACCTGGCCTGGCTTACATGTGTCACAGCAATGTGGTTGATTCTCAACTACCCTCCAAGGGCAACGAGGGATGGGCAATGAATGCTGGTCAGCCAGCAATGCCCATGTCCCACAAATGAATAAAAGAAAATCTCATTTAAAAATAGTTCTTCATGGAACCAGGCCCAACATTATGCCTGGGGCTATTAAGCCCCTGTGGCAGGACAGCCTTTAATTGCTTCCTGTGGCACACAGGCTGGCAGGGAGGGCCTCTGGGCCTCACGTCAAACCCCCGCCCAACACCCCCCCCCCCCCCCCCCCCCGCTTCCACCCAGCCCGGGGCCCGATGTTTGTCAAACCAAAACCATGCCCTCCCAGGGTGGGAAACTTGATGCCAGCTGGAAAACTCCAGTCAGACTCATTTTTTAATTGCAATTGGCCAGCCTAAAGGATGAACGACTGCCTGGGGAAACGGGCACGCCAGGTCGTACAGGCATTTTCAGCCTCCTCCACTCCCATGTTCCTGGTCTCAGCAGGGTCCGAGCACCCAATCCTGAAATAGAGCCAGGCTGGGCCAGGGGTTGGTGGAAGGGGGTCATATCCCTTGACTGTCAGAAGTGTTTCCAATGTTCTAACGGCACCTAGAATCCATCACCCACTACCGAAAGAGGCAACTAATTAGAATTCCTACAGTGCAGAGGGGGCCATTTGGCCCATCGAGCCTGCTCCGACAACAATCCCACCCACACTCTATCCTTGTAACCCCACGTATTTACCCTGTTAATCCCCCTGACACTAAGGGGCAAATTAAGCCACACATCTTTGGCGTGTAGGAGGAAACCAGAGCACCCGGAGAAAACCCATGCAGACATGGGGAGAATGTGCAAACTCCACACAGACAGCTGGAATTGAACCCGGGTCCCTGGCGCTGTGAGGCAGCAGTGCTAACCACTGTGCTGCCAAAGGTTAATATATCAGCTGGCCCATCCTTACCAGGGGTACAATCAGTCTTTCTCAGCGGTAGATGGCAATTCCAGCAGGTTGCACTTGTCCCTCTGTGTTTGATAGTTGCAGCTTATAACATCTAACATGTAGCCATAGATCTATTAGACCATTAGACATAGGAGCAGAATTAGGCCATTCAGCCCATCGAGTCTGCTCCGCCATTCAATCATGGCTGATATTTTTTTCATCCCCATTCTCTTGCCTTTTCCCCATTACCCCTGATCCCCTTATGAATCAAGAACCTATCTATCTCTGTCTTAAAGACAATAAGACAATATCGCTAATGTTTGAACAGCAGATGGTTTAACTCTGCGCAAAGCTCTCATGATGGGAAAATGTGTAAGGCTGAGCTACATGTGACCACATTTCTGTTAGAAGCAGGTGGTACAATGACTGCCCTATGACTATTGCAATGAGGGAGGAACACTATATTTATTATTGAAGTTCACACAGATACGTCCAGCATCAGATCTCGCACTGGTGTCCTGTGCTTGACTTGTGATTCCTCCAATCTGTTAAAGACAGTACTCGTGAATTGCAAAGTCAATGCCAAGTGAAAGTTTTCTTTAACAAAAGGACTCTGAAATGCTTTCATGTCTTTAACCGCTTCCTTTCCAAACTCCTGCACACTGATCAAAAATTCCCAGAAAACTCTCGCAAGTAGCAAACATCAATAAAAGTTTTGGTTTTGAACAAGAAATCTTAGTGAAGGGTTGGCACTAATATTCAAGAAAGAAAAAAACAGATACAGCCACAACAATCTGCATTTAAACAGAGAAAGAGTGCAGAAAGCCACAGCACGGAGGAATTCATAGAATCCCGACAGTGCAGAAGAAGGCCATTTGGCCCATCAAGTCTGCACTGAACACAATCCCACCCAGGCCCTATTCCCATAACCCCACATATTTACCCTGCTAATCCCCCTGACACTAGGGTCAATTTAGCATAGCCAGTCAAGCTAACCCGCACATCTTTGGACTGTGGGAGGAAACCGGAGCACCCGGAGGAAACCCACGCAGACACGGGGAGAATGTGCAAACTCCAGACAGTGACCCGAGGCCGAATTGAACCTGGGTCCCTGGTGCTGTGAGGCAGCAGTGCTAACCACTGTGCCACCGTGCCATCCCATAAAGTTAAAGTTTATTTATTAGTCACAAGTAAGACTTACATTAACACTGCAATGAAGTTACTGTGAAAACCCCCGAGTTGCCACACTCAGGCGCCTGTTCAGGTACACCGAGCAAGAATTTAGCATGGCCAATGCACCTAACCAGCATGTCTTTGGACTGTGGGAGGAAACCCACGCAGACACGGGGAGAACATGCAAACTCCAGACAGGCAGTGACCCAAGCTGGGAACCGAACCCGAGCCCCTGGCGCTGCGAGGCAGCAGTGCTAACCAAAGTGCCGGATTTGGGGGCATAAATCGTAAAAACAAGTTCAGCCAATAATTGGGAAGGCAAATGGAATGCTGATTGTTATTTCAAAGGGAATGGAGTATAAAAATAGGGACGTCTGGCTAAAACTATACAGGACACTAGTTAGACCACACCTGGAATACTGGGAACAGTTTTGGCCTCCTTATCCAAGGAAAGATACACTGACATTGGAGGTAATCCAGAGAAGGTTCACACGGTAGACCCTGGGTTTGGAGGAATTTTCCTTATGAGGTTAAAGAGGTTGGACCTGTACTCACTGGAGCTTCAGACGAATGAGAGGCTTATTGAGACATCTAGGATTCTCAAGGGACTTGACAAGGTGGATGCTGAGGGACTTTTTCTCCTTGTGGGAGAGTCTAGGACCAGAGGGCATAATCTCAGAGTAAGGGGTCGCCCATTTAAGAGGGAGAAGAAGGGAAATTTCTTCTCTCAGAGGGTAGTGAATCTGCAGAATGCTTTACCGCAGAGGGCTGCAGAGGCTGGGTCATTAATTATGTTCAAGGTTGAGTTCAAGACCAGCAACACCCACATCCTTTGACTGATTTTTATTTTTGTAGATCCATAATTGATTATGATTTTCTCTGAAGAAACAACCCTTAAAAAAAAACTCTACTTAAAACATGCATTTTTGTGGGAAAAAATCTATCAAACGTGAAAATTTCAATTAATCTCCCACCGAGCTGCAGCCGTTTGGGAGAAAGTTTCAGATTTCCATCATATTTGTGAAATAGTGCTTCCTGATTTCACTCCTTAACTTTAATTGTGAGACTAATCCCTCCTCTGTAACCCCCACCAGTTTCTCTGTGTAAAATGATCATATTATTTTAAAAACCTCAATTGGATCACTAACCAACGTCTGAAACTCAAGGCAATACCAGCCCAATCTACACAACATACACTCGTAATTCAAACACTTTAAACGGCGCTGATATGGGCGGCACGGTGGCACAGTGGTTAGCACTGCTGCCTCACAGCACCAGGCACCTGGGTTCGATTCCCGGCTTGGGTCACTGTCTGTGTGGAGTTTGCACATTCTCCCCGTGTCTGCATGAGTTTCCTCCAGATGCTCCGGTTTCCTCCCACAGTCCAAAGATATGCGGGTTAGGTGGATTGGCCATGCTAAATTGCCTCTTCGTGTCAGCGGGACTAGCTAGGGTAAATGCACGGGGTTATGGGGATAGGGCCTGGGTGGGATTGTGGTCAGTGCAGACTCGATGGGCCAAATGGCCTCCTTCTGCACTAAGAACAAAGAACAAAGAACAGTACAGCACGGGAAACAGGCCCTTCGGCCCTCCAAGCCTGTGCCGCTCCTTGGTCCAACTAGACCAATCGTTTGTATCCCTCCATTCCCAGGCTGCTCATGTGACTATCCAGGTGATGCGCGTCAATGAGCACATGGAATCAAGGCTTTAGTATTGAAGGCTTTAATACAGTAACAATGAAACTACTAACACGAATACACCAGTTCAGACTGAAGGGGTCCTGCCGGAGCAGGGGGTCTTATACCCTGCCACCGGAGGCGGGACCCCACTGGAATGTGCCATGATAACACTTATAACAGGTAAACACCCTAACCCAACAACATAGTACAACCCCCACAGTAATAACACCCTAGCCCAACAGTAACATGGTAACAAACCCCAGTGGTGAACCAACGATGGTTCACCACATTCACCCCTCCTTTAGGAACAAAAGGTGGCGGGGTGGACGAAAAACAGACAATAACAAAAAAAAAAAAAAAAATCACAGGATTCACAAGTCCAGACGGTCTGGAGGACCGCACCGACGCTGCGATCTCCTCAACACCGGTTGCGAAACCGGAGCAGGTGCCGATCTCTTCAACACCGGTTGCGAAAACGGAGCAGGTGCTTGTGGTGGCTCTCTCAAAGTAACGTCTGGCTGTCCCCTCAAGGACTCCCGGGCCGGCCGGCCCTGGTGAGGCGATGGTGCAGGGGATCCTGGAACGTTTGGTGGTAGTGGTGGTGGTGATGATGATGGTGGCGCCGATCTCCGAGTCTCAGGCAAGCTGTACATGGGAGTAAAAGTGTTATGCACTGGTCCCGGTGCTGACCGCGCCACGTCTGGGGAAGTAATGAGGAGTAGTGGATTTGTGACTGGGGGAATAGGAGCGACAGGGGTTGCTACGTCCCCTGCGGGCGCCAGGTCTCTAATGGAGACAGTGTCCTCTCGCCCGTCAGGATATGCCACATAGGCATACTGAGGGTTGGCGTGGAGGAGTTGGACCGGTTCGACCAAGGGGTCGGACTTGCGAGCCCTCACATGGCGCCGCAGAAGGACGGGTCCTGGGTACGTCAACCAGGCTGGCAATGAGGTCCCCGAGGACGACTTCCGAGGGAATGAGAACATCCTCTCGTGGGGAGTAGCATTGGTTGCCGTACACAGGAGGGAGCGGATAGCATGGAGCGCATTTGGAAGGACCTCCTGCCAACGGGAGACTGGAAGGCCCCTGGATTTCAGTGCCAGTAGGACAGCCTTCCAGACTGTAGCATTCTCCCTTTCCACCTGTCCGTTACCCCTAGGGTTGTAGCTCGTGGTTCTACTAGAGGCAATCCCAAATGAGAGCAGGAATTGCCTCAAGTCGTTGCTCATGAACGACGAGCCCCTGTCGCTATGAATGTAGCAGGGGTACCCGAACAGGGTAAAAAGTTCACTGAAAACCTTGATGACGGTGGCAGTTGACGTGTCCGCACAGGGGAAAACAAACGGAAACCGGGAATATTCGTCTATTATATTGAGAAAATAGACATTCCGGTCCGTTGAGGGAAGGGGGCCCTTAAAATCCACACTCAGCCTCTCAAAAGGGCGAGTGGCCTTGACCAAATGTGCCCGGTCTGGTCGATAAAAGTGTGGTTTGCATTCTGCGCAAATCCGACAGCTTCTAGTTACTGACCTGACATCCTCCACCGAGTAGGGCAGGTTGCGGGCTTTGATGAAGTGGTAGAGTCTGGTGACTCCAGGATGACACAGATCATTGTGGAGAGCCTTCAAGCGGTCCTCCTGCATGATGGCGCATGTTCCGCGCGAGAGGGCATCCGAGGGCTCATTGAGCTTCCCTGGACGATACATAATATCGTAATTATAGGTGGAGAGCTCAATTCTCCACCGCAAGATCTTATCGTTCTTGATCTTGCCCCTCTGCGTGTTACTGAACATAAACGCCACGGATCGTTGATCCGTGATCAGGGTGAACCGCTTACCTGCCAGGTAATGGCGCCAGTGTCTGACTGCCTCCACAATGGCCTGAGCCTCCTTTTCCACCGCTGAGTGCCGAATCTCTGGGCCTTGAAGGGTGCGGGAAAAAAACGCGACGGGCCTGCCTGCCTGGTTTAGTGTGGCGGCTAGGGCGAAGTCAGATGCATCACTCTCCACCTGGAAAGGGATGGATTCATCCACCGCGTGCATCGTGGCTTTCGAGATGTCGCTTTTCAAAACCTTGAAGGCCAATTGGGCCTCCGGCGTAAGTGGGAAGGTCGTGGACTTAATGAGCGGACGAGCTTTGTCCGCGTAGTTGGGGACCCACTGTGCATAATACGAAAAGAACCCGAGGCATCTCCTCAGTGCTTTCGTGCTAGCGGGCAAGGGAAGTTCAGTGAGTGGGCGCATACGGTCTGGATCAGGGCCAATGACCCCGTTTTCCACCACGTATCCGAGGATGGCTAACTTACACGTACGGAATACGCACTTCTCCCTGTTATAGGTCAGATTCAGGCGAGATGCAGTGCGCAGAAAGTGTTGGAGATTCGTGTCGTGGTCCTGCTGGTCATGGCCGCAGATGGTGACGTTATCCAGGTACGGGAAGGTAGCCCGCAACCCGTTCTGGTCCACCATTCGGTCCATAGCACGCTGGAAGACCGAGACCCCATTGGTGACACCAAATGGAACCCTGAGGAATTGGTATAGACGACCATCCGCCTCAAAGGCCGTATATTGTCGGTCCTCCGGGCGGATGGGGAGTTGATGGTAGGCGGACTTAAGGTCTATGGTAGAAAACACTCGGTACTGCGCAATCTGATTGACCATATCAGAAATGCGCGGGAGAGGATACGCATCCAGCTGCGTGTATCTATTAATGGTCTGACTATAGTCGATGACCATCCGAGGTTTGTTCCCGCTTTTGACTACCACGACCTGCGCTCTCCACGGACTAGCACTGGCCTGTATGATCCCTTCCTTGAGGAGCCGCTGAACCTCAGATCTAATAAAGATCCGGTCCTCAGCGCTGTAACGCCTACTTTTAGTAGCGATGGGCTTGCAGCCAGGTACCAGATTTTTAAAAAGGGATGGTGTCGTGATCTTCAGGGTGGATAGATTGCACGCGGGGCGCTTTGGGCAATTTGGAGGCTGCGGCTGGTTCCCTACTGCCAGTGAAGGGAGTGGCCCACCGTACTGTAGGATCACACTCTTCATGTGGACCATAAAGTTTAGTCCGAGGAGAATTGGCGCGCAAAGGTGAGGTAGCACAAGGAGCCTGTATTGCTCGTAAACTGTGCCCTGTACCTCAAGAGTTACCATACATCGTCCTTGGATCGGTACAGACCGGGACTGTGATGCCATGGAAATTGTCTGTTTGGCAGGGAGAACCCGGAGTCCACACCTTTTAGCAGTTTCAGGGTGTATGAAACTTTCGGTGCTCCCACTGTCAAACAGACAATTCACAGTTCTGCCACTAACCTTTACCTCCATCATAGAATGTTCCAGTCTGTAATGCCTGGTCTGATCCAGAGAGATCGACGCCACCATTGGCCCCTGGGCGTCACTGCATGCTGCCGATGTGGATGCTGAGGACCCCTGCTGGTCGCTCCTAATCGTCGTGGACCATGATGGCCGCCCCCATGAATCGCACGTGGGCGAGGGCGCCAAGCGCAGCGACTCCTGGTGGTCTTCCTCCTCCTCTGTTTGCCACGATGGCGCCGTCCTGAGATCGCACGTGGTCGGACCTCGTGGGTACTGCGACGCCGAAAGAGATGGTCTCCGTTCTGGAGGGTTACAAGCTGCACTGCCGTTTTTAGGTTTGGACCTGCAGACTTTGCCGTAGTGGCCTTTTTTACCGCACTGGCTGCAGATTGCCGTTCTTGCCGGACACTGTTGCCGTGGATGCTTGGCCCCACCGCAAAAATAGCATCGCTGGCCACCTGGAGCTGCCGCCGTCGTCGAATCGATCTGGGAGCGCGGGTTCGCGGGGCGAGGAGGGAGCAGAGCTTGCTCCAACCACGTTGACTGCACGTGGTCCTCGGGGTACAGCGCCAAGCTCTTCGACGCCGCCTCCAACCTCACGGCCATCCCCATTGCCTGGGTCAAGTTGAGTTTCCCCTTTTCTAGTAATTTAAGCCTGATGTACGAGGACCCTACCCCTGCTACGAACGCGTCTCGGGCGAGGTCGTACATATACTGCTCGGCGGAGACGTCCTTACAGTCGCAACCCCTGGCAAGCTGCAGGAGCTCATTGGCATAATCCTCTATGGTTTCGCCCAACTGCCGACGTCGTGTAGCGAGGAGGTAACGAGCATGTATCTCGTTGGGTGGCGTAATGTACCTATTCTTTAGGAGCTCGACGGCACCCTGGTAAGTGGGAGCTGCACGAATGGCTAGGTAAATCGTGTCGCTTACCCTCGCGTGGAGGACCTGGAGTCTATCACTGTCCGTAGTGATAGCTACCGAGGCTGCCAGGTAGTCCTCAAAGCACTTCCACCAATGGTCGAATGTGTTAGCTGCACCGACCGCACGTGGGTCCAGTGTCAGACGATCCGGTTTTAGGATCTGTTCCATACTCTCTGTTTACTGTATTAAATTGATGCGCGTCAATGAGCACATGGAATCAAGGCTTTAGTATTGAAGGCTTTAATACAGTAACAATGAAACTACTAACACGAATACACCAGTTCAGACTGAAGGGGTCCTGCCGGAGCAGGGGGTCTTATACCCTGCCACCGGAGGCGGGACCCCACTGGAATGTGCCATGATAACACTTATAACAGGTAAACACCCTAACCCAACAACATAGTACAACCCCCACAGTAATAACACCCTAGCCCAACAGTAACATGGTAACAAACCCCAGTGGTGAACCAACGATGGTTCACCACACCAGGTAAGTCTTAAACGATGTCACTACAGGGATTCTATGATATTACTTTTAGTGAATCTGCCTTGTGCCCTTTGGGGCAATCTATTTTCCTTAAGACTGGGTCCCACATTTGAATGTGGTCTGACCAAGTGTCGGTACAAATGTTTCCCCGTTCGTTTTCCAATAGCCTCCATAAATCCATATTTACGGGCAAGTTTATGTGTGATCAAGAAATTCGCTTTCACTTTGTGTGGACAGTAAAATAAAAGTTTAATTATTACAAGTCACAAGTAGGCTTACGTTAACACCACAATGAAGTTACTATGAAAATCCCCTAGTCGCCACACTCCAGCACCTGTTCGGGTACACTGAAGGAGAATTTAGCACGGCCAATTCACCTAACCAGCACGTCTTTCGGACTGCAGGAGGAAACCGGAGCACCCGGAAGAAACCCACGCAGACACGGGGAGAACGTGCAGACTGCGCACAGACAGTGACTCAAGCCAGGAATCGAACACAGATCATTGGTGCTGTGAGGCAGCAGGGCTAACCACTGTGTTACCCTGCCGCCAAAGAGAACATTCTAGAAAAAAAAAGAGTGCGGCGCACTGTGTTCTGGCTCTGGAGCAATGCTATTAATCTGCTTATGCTCTTTTCATAAAGTCACTCAAGTTACACAAATAATTTGGTTAATCTGTTTGGAAAGCTACAGTACAAAAGCTACGTGGGTAAGAAGGGCAAATAGAGTGCAAAAGAAATGTTAACACAATGCCACCTATCATAAGAGTGTGTCGGACCTCCATCTGGGTACAATTGCTCGAACAATTTATTGCACAGGGTCAAAATAACTTCACAACACAGGGCAGAGAATCATAGAATCCTACAGTGCAGAAGGAGGCCATTCAGCCCATCGGGTCTGCACCAACCCGCAATCCCACCCGAACTCCATTCCCATAACCCTACATATTTACTCTGCTAGTCCCCCTAATTCTAAGGGTCAATTTAGCATGGTCAATCAACCTAACCCGCACATCTTTGGACTGTGGGAAGAAACCGGAGCACCTGGAGGAAACTCATGCAGACACGGGGAGAATGTGCAAACTCCACACACACAGTCACCTGAGGCCGGAATTGAACCGGTGTCCCTGGCGTTGTGAGGCAGCAGTGAACAAGAACAAAGAACAAAGAACAATACAGCACAGGAACAGGCCCTTCGGCCCTCCAAGCCCGCGCCGCTCCCTGGTCCAAACTAGACCATTCTTTTGTATCCCTCCATTCCCACTCCGTTCATGTGGCTATCTAGATAAGTCTTAAACGTTCCCAGTGTGTCCGCCTCCACCACCTTGCCTGGCAGCGCATTCCAGGCCCCCACCACCCTCTGTGTAAAATATGTCCGTCTGATATCTGTGTTAAACCTCCCCCCCCTTCACCTTGAACCTATGACCCCTCGTGAACGTCACCACCGACCTGGGGAAAAGCTTCCCACCGTTCACCCTATCTATGCCTTTCATAATTTTATACACCTCTATTAAGTCTCCCCTCATCCTCCGTCTTTCCAGGGAGAACAACCCCAGTTTACCCAATCTCTCCTCATAACTAAGCCCCTCCATACCAGGTAACATCCTGGTAAACCTCCTCTGTACTCTCTCCAAAGCCTCCACGTCCTTCTGGTAGTGTGGCGACCAGAACTGGACGCAGTATTGCAGATGCGGCCGAACCAACGTTCTATACATCTGCAACATCAGACCCCAACTTTTATACCCTATGCCCCGTCCTATAAAGGCAAGCATGCCATATGCCTTCTTCACCGCCTTCTCCACCTGTGACGTCACTTTCAAGGATCTGTGGATTTGCTAACCACTGTGCTACCGTGCCGAGACAATCAAATAACTGTTGTTCCATGGAGTAAAAGCGTGGAAGAGGATTGCACTGCCTGACATTACCCGGTACCATCAAGCAGCCTTTGTCCGCCAGTCAGTGAAGATACACTCAATGAATGTTGGAAAATGACACCCCACCATCCTCACCCCCAGAAATTGATAGAATTCATAGAATCCCTACAGTGCAGAAGGAGGCCATTCGAGCCATCGAATCTGCACCGACTCTCCGACAGAGCATCCCTACCAGGCCCTATCAGCTTTACCACACACCCACCTAATCTACACATCTTGAGACACTAAGGGACACTGTAGCATGGCCCACGCAGACATGGGGAGAACGTGTAAACTCCACACAGACAGTGACCCAAGGTGGGAATTGAACTCAGGCCCCTGGCGCTGTGAGGCAGCAGTGCTAACCACTGTTCCATCATGCCACTCCTTAATTTGCTAATTAAGTTGATTTGTTAATATATCTTTAGAATTTTACCCTTTTACTCCACTTATAATTTTTTGCATTCATTCATGGGACATGAGTGTCGCTGGCACGGACAACATTTATTGTACATCAACATCAATTGGTCAATTTGGGCCAGGCCAATAAGCAAGTCCAACGCAAGGGTGACTTTCTTTTTTAATTCATTTGTGGGACATGGGCATCACTGGATGGCCAGCATTTATTGTCCACCCAGAGTTGCCGTTGAAACTGAATGTCTCGCTCGGCCATTTTAGAGGGCAGTTGAGAGTCAGCCACATTGCTGTGACTCTGGAGTCACACGAAGGCCAGACCAGGTAAGGACAGCAGATTTCCTTCCCTAAATGGACATTAGTGAACCAGATGGGTTTTTCAGACAACTGGCAATGGTATCATGGTCATCAGTAGATTCTTAATTCCAGATATTTTTTATTGAATTCAAATTCCACCATTTGCCCGTGGCAGGATTTGAACCCGGGTTCCCAGAACATTAGCTAATTTTCTGTATTACTAATCTACTGATAATTCCACTAGGGCATCGCCTCCCCAAGATGTTAAAATAATCAGAGAGAGAAGCATAAGCTAGGAGCAGATGGCAGTTTGAGATAGTCATCAACTTCAGGAAGCATAGTGGAGAACATGCCCCTGTCTACATCAATGGGTTCGAAGTAGAAATGGTCGTGAGCTTCGAGTTTTTAGGTGCCCAGATCATCAGCAACCTTTCCTAGTTCCCCCCATGCCGACACTATAGTTAAGAAAGCCCACCAATGCCTCTACTTTCTCAGAAGAATGATTGGACGGTGGCTCATGTTGTTCCGTTGTTTAAAAAAGGTTCCAAAAGAAATCGGGGAAATTATAGGCCAGTAAGTTTGACGTCGGTGGTGGGCAAGTTATTGGAAGGTGTGATAAGGGATAGGATCTACAAATATTTGGAAAGACAGAGACTTATTAGGGAGAGTCAACATGGCTTTGTGCGTGGTAGGTCATGTTTGACCAATCTATTAGAGTTTTTCGAGGAGGTTACCAGGAAAGTGGATGAAGGGAAGGCGGTGGATTTTGTCTACCTGGATTTCAGCAAGGCCTTTGACAAGGTCCCTCATGGGAGGTTAATCAGGAAGGTTCAGTCGCTAGGTATACTTGGGGAGGGAGTAAATTGGATTAGAAACTGGCTCAATGGAAGAAGCCAGAGAGTGGTTGTGGAGGATTGCTTCTCTGAGTGGAGGCCTGTGACTAGTGGTGTGCCGCAGGGATCGGTGTTGGGTCCATTGTTGTTTGTCATCTATATCAATGAACTGGATGATAATGTGGTAAATTGGATCAGCAAGTTTGCTGATGATACAAAGATTGGAGGTGTACTGGACAGTGAGGAAGGTTTTCAAAGCTTGCAGAGGGATTTGGACCAACTAGAAAAATGGGCTGAAAAATGGCAAATGGAATTTAACGCAGATAAGTGTGAGATATTGCACATTGGAAGGACAAACCAAAGTAGAACGTACAGGGTAAATGGTAGGACTCTGAAGAGTGCAGTTGAACAGAGGGATCTGGGAATACAGGTACAGAATTCCCTAAAAGTGACGTCACAGGTGGATAGGGTTGTAAAGAGTGCCTTTGGTACATTGGCCTTTATAAATCGGAGTATCGAGTATAAAAGTTGGAGCGTTATGGTAAGGTTATATAAGGCATTGGTGAGGCCGAATTTGGAGTATTGTGTACAGTTTTGGTCACCTAGTTACAGGAAGGATGTAAATAAGGTTGAAAGAGTGCAGAGAAGGTTCACAAGGATGTTGCCGGGACTTGAGAAGCTGAGTTACAGAGAGAGGATTGAATAGGTTGGGACTTTATTCCCTGGAGCGTAGAAGATTGAGGGGAGATTTGATAGAGGTGTATAAGATTTTGATGGGTATAGATAGAGTGAATGCAAGCAGGCTTTTTCCACTGAGGCTAGGGGAGAAAAAAACCAGAGGGCATGGGTTAAGGGTGAAAGGAGAAAAGTTTAAAGGGAATATTAGGGGGGCTTCTTCACGCAGAGAGTGGTGGGAGTGTGGAATGAGCTGCCGGATAAAGTGGTAAATGCTTTTTTAACATTTAAGAAGTGGTAAATGCACTTTTAGCATTTAAGAAAAACTTGGACGGGTTCATGGATGAGAGGGGTGTGGAGGGATATGGTCCAAGTGCAGGTCAGTGGGACTAGGCAAAAGATGGTTCGGCACAGACAAGAAGTGCCAAAAGGCCTGTTTCTGAGCTGTAATTTTCTATGGTTCTATGGTTCTAAGACTAAGGAAATTTCACATGTCAGCTACAACTCTCATCAACCTTTGCAGATGCACCATAGAAAGCATTCTTTCTGGTTGTATCACAGCTTGGTATGGCTCCTGTTCTGACCAAGACTGCAAGAAACTACAAAGGGTCGTTAATGAAGCCCAGTCCATCACTCAAACCAGCCTCCCATCCATTGGCTCTGTCTATACTTCCCGCTGCCTCGGCAAAGCAGCCAGCATAATCAAGGACCCCATGCACCCCAGACATTCTCTCTTCCACCTTCTTCTGTCGGGAAAAAAGTACCAACTGACTCAAGAACAATTTCTTTCCTGCTGCCATCAGACTTTTGAATGGACCTACCTTGCATTAAGGTGATCTTTCTCTACACCCTAGCTATGACTGTAACACTACATTCTGCACTCTCTCCTTTCCTTCTCTATGTACGGTATGCTTTGTCTGTATAGCATGCAAGAAACAATACTTTTCACTGTATGTTAATACATGTGACAATGATAAATCAAATCAAATCAGTTTGAATGTGGAGCGATGGAGATGACCATATCTAGGTAGGTTAAAATGATTATGCTTCCCTTTTTAGCATCAATTTCCAGGATCGCTATACACCATTTCAGTTCCTGTAAGCCTGACAACATTGAACTCGGTAAGAAGTCTCACAACACCAGGTTAAAGTCCAACAGGTTTATTTGGTAGCAAATACCATAAGCTTTCGGAGCACTGCTCCTTCGTCAGATGGAGTGGAAATGTGTGTGGAGTACATCAGCATGGCTCTGACTCTTGGCCTCGAGCTCCAATCCAGAACATTATTGACTGTAAAAATGATTGCTTTATGTACAAATCATTTCTGATTCTGCACAGCTCTTTATTTTCAATTGGAAAAGTACATTCAAGCTAATTCATTTCTTACAGTTGGATCTATCTGACACTGATTGAGCGTAGACTGCAATGTTTCTCTGGGTGGTTTTTTTAGCCCATGAAGTATGTAAAAGAAGCTTTGTAGGCTGCTCAGAAATGTGACAATCTGCTTTTGAAAAGAGTTTTTGTTTCAGGAGAGGGTCTTGTAGGGGCTTCTCCGAGCCCAATGAAAAGCTTCTAAATCTTCAGCCCTGATCCACTCCACTTGCCATTCAATGGTGTGACCATCACTGAATCCCCCACTGTCAACATCCTTGGGGTTACCATGGACCAGAAACTCAACTGGACTCACCACATAAACACAGTGGCTACAAGAGCAGGTCAGAGACTAGGAATACTGCGGTGTGCATTCCTCCTGGCTCCCCAAAGTCTATCCACCATCTACAAGTCAGGAGTGTGATGGAATACTCCCCACTTGCCTGGATGTGTGCAGCTCCAACAACACTCAAGAATCTTGATACCATCCAGGGCAAAGCAGCCCCACTTGATTGGCACCAAATCTACAAACATCCACTCCCTCCACCACCGACGCTCAGTAGCAGCAGTGTGTACTAACTACAAGATGCACTGCAGCAATTCACCAAAGATCCTTAGACAGCACCTTCAAAACCCATGACCACTTCCATCTAAAAGGACAAGGGCAGCAGATACATGGGAACACCACCACCTGCAAGTTCCCCTCCAAGCCACTCACCACCCTGACTTGGAAATATATCACTGTTCCTTCACAGTCAAAATCCTGGAATTCCCTCCCTAACGGCATTGTGGGTTAACCCACGGAACATGGACTGCAGCGATTTAAGAAGGCAGCTCACCAGCACCTTCTCAAGGGGCAACTAGGGATGGGCAATGAATGCTGGCCAGCCAGCAACGCCCATGCCCCATGGATGAATTTTTTAAAAGTATATGGCTCAATGGATGGGAGCTCCTGCTTCTGAATCTAAAGGTTGTGGGTTGAAGGCCCACACCAGAAATGTGTTATGTATGATAGGACATAGCCCCTTTAAGAGAATGGGTCAAGTGAGGTGGGGTGAGATAGTTGGGGAAAGCATTGCATTTTGTGTGTAAGAGTATCTTTCTTCCCAACTTTTGTGAATCTGTTTGCACATTTTTCTCTACAAAGGTGAAAACTAGGTTTTGAATCTTTGCTGCATTAAAAGTGATTTTGGAGTTAGAGTCTTAGACATGTATCCAAACACATGGCCACGGTGGCACAGTGGTTAGCACTACTGCCTCACAGCACCAGGGACCCAGGTTCAATTCTGACCTCAGGTTACTGTCCGTGTGCAGTTTGGACGTTCTCCCCATGTCTATGTAGGTTTCCTCCGGGTGCTCCAGTTTCCTCCCACAGTCCAAAGAGGTGCAGGTTAGGTTGATTGGCCATTGGTAAATTTCCCCTTAGTGTCAGGGAGACTTAAAGTTTATTTATTGGTGTCACAAGTAGACTTACATTAACACTGCAATGAAGTTACTGTGAAAATTCCCTAGTCGCCACACTCTGGCACCTGTTCGGGTACACTGAGAGAGAATTTAGCATGGCCAATCCACCTAACTAGCACGTCTTTCAGACTGTGGGAGGGAACCCATGCAGACAAAGGGAAAACGTGGAAATTCCACACAGACTTTGATCCAAGCCGGGAATTGAACCCAGGTCCTTGGCACTATGTGACAGCAGTGCGAACCACTGTGCCACCGCAGCACGGTAAATATGTGGGGAGACGGGGAAAGGCCTGGGTGGGATTGTTGACAGTGCAGGCTCAATGGGCCGAATGGCCTCCTCCTGCTCTGTGGGGATTCTATGATTCTACGATGTGCCCTAACCTGTTCCATAGTGATTGGAAAGTGGCACTATGTATCAGCTCCTTCAGTACAGTTAGTCTTTAAAGTTTGAACTACACATATGCCCAATGGACACCAGTAAGTCTTTGCAAGTGTTATGGGACCCATGTCTCTGATTGTTCTCTGTCAATTTCGGAAACCTTACGGCTTCCCCGCACTGCAGCTGTTCACTATTTCATGCATATGACTAACATGTGTGTGAGAGACATTGTACTTCCGCACGAACTGTGGTCTTGTGGGCTATCTCAGAGAAGACAGTGTGACCCTTACTTCTCATGCCAGTGATCTCTATAGCCTTGAGAAAGAAATTTCACATTCCTCTTTATTGAAAGCTCTCTTTGTGTAGGTGAGAATCTCAATCAGGATCCGTTACAGATTCCTGCGCCAACTTGCTTTTGGTGTCTTCAAAGAATCACTGAATAGCAGAACTTTGAAAAAGATCTTTCAGCCTATCAAAGTCTGTGCTGGCTCTTTCAAAGAGTCTCGTTAATTCCACTCCACCACCCATTCTCCACCTCTCTGCAACTTCTCCTTCGTGTATTTATCTAATTCCCTTGCAAACGTTCATGTTGAATCTGCATCTGCCATCCAATCAGGAAGTACCTTGCAAATTCAAACAACTCATCATATTAAGTAAAGGCTTTCCTCATGTCACCATTTTGTCTTTTGCCAATGACCTTAAATATGGGCCTCCCTTGTTGTCAACCCTTCAGTCATTGGAAACATTTTCACTTCATTTAATCTGTCTAAACCTTTCATCATTTTAAACACCTCAATCAAGTCTCCTCTTAGTCGTCTCCGCTCTGAGGAGAACAACCCTAACCTCTCCAATTTATCCACATAACTAATCCTTCATCCCTGCAATCATTTCAATGAGTTTCTTCACTAACATCTCCAAACACTTGGCTTTGAACTTGCATCTTCAGGATTTTGTACATGTGAAGTTACCTTTCCAATATGGCACCCAGATATGATGGCGACACTGTGGCACAGTGGTTAGCATTGCTGCCTCACAGCACCAGGGACCCTGATTCAGTTCCGGCTGTGGGTCTGTGTGGAGTTTGCATGTTCTCCCCGTGTCTGTGTGGGTTTCTTCCAGATGCTCTGGTTCCCTCCCACATTCCAAAGATGTGCAGGTTAGGTTGATTAGCTAAATTGCCCCTGAGTATTAGGGGAACTAGCAGGGTAAATACATGAGGTTATGAGGTAGGACCTGGGTGGGATTGATGTCGGTGCAGGCTCGATGGGCCAAATGGCCTCCTTCTGCAGTGTAGGGATTCTATGATTCTATCTGTTTGTCATTTGTATGTCACCCGTTGCCAGGACTGCATGTTCAGAAAGAGTTTTTTTTAATTAAAAAGAACTTGTTAGCAGTCTCGCTTTTAAAAGACCGAGGGTAAACATGCTGGGAATAGAACAGCATTTCTACTATGTGTCCACTTGACTTCCCTTCCTGATCAAAGCAATTCATTTCACTCTCTGTCAGACGCATTTACAGTTAATTAAGGCTTTCCCGTGAGATCATAATTGGAAATATTGGAAAAAGTCGTTTAACTGTAAAATGTAAGATTAAACAGAAACATCTGGCACCACCGCTACTCAACCATAATGAACAGTACTCCTGATGAAATAGGAATAAGGAATGTACCAGGGCTGCCATATTAGTCTGGCTAATTTGACTGGCGGCATTCAGCTTTTATACAATTTGTATTGAACTTGCTCCCAGGGCCTCAAATATGCTCGTTACTAAGAGAGATTTTTATTATTTAATCAGGTGTATGACATTCCCAACCCCAAAGGCCTCCAGACACAAGCAGGAAGGAACAAATTCTTGTAATTTCTGGATACTTGCTGTGAGTGCTAACGTGTATTCAGAGGGAGTTACTGTACATAGATTATCTGAGTGAATAAGCCATCATCAGGCTTTAGCTAGGAAAAGTGAAAGATAGTTTCCATGGCCCATCGGGCCTGGACACGGGCATGAGATGCGCTTCCAGACTCGGAATGCAAATTCACGCTGACTGGCCAATTCACCCAGCGTGAAACTCATGCTGAGCACTGCCGGGAAGGGGGAGGGTGGGTGCCAAGGGAGGGCACAGACTGGCACTTCCGATGTGCACCCTCAGGGGGCAGCCGCTGCTGTGCTGTCTGAGGGAGATGCCAACCAGCGCAAATCAAATACTGATGAAAAATACCCAGCAAAACTGTGTCTGGGCAGAATGTGCAAACACAAGCCTCAGTCCCCAGACGCCTCTTTTATTTTTATTTCAACCCGGACATTTTATCCTGCCCTGGATTGAGGTTGCGGCTAAAACAGAAAGGCCGCCTGGCTAATCATAGAATCCCTACAGTGCAAACTTGATGGGCCAAATGGCCTGGCAGAAAAAGGCCATTCGGCCCATCAAGTCTGCACTGACAACAATCCCACCCAGGCCCTATCCCCATAACCGCACATACTTACCCTGCTCGTCCCCCTGACACTAGGGTCAATTTAGCACATCTTTGGAGTGTGGGAAGAAACCGGATCACCCGGAGGAAATCCACGCAGACACGGGGAGAAAGTGCAAACTCCGCACAGACAGTGACCCGAGGTCAAAATTGAACCCACGTCCCTGGCGCTGTGAGGCAGCAGTGCCACCCACTGTGCCACCGTGCCACCCAGAATCGGCCCACCCGCCAACGCCAAAAGTAGACGGGCCACACGTAATAGCTTTCGATTGGCCCCTTAATTGCCTGCTTAATTGTCGACGGGCGCACTTCTGGCTCGCACGTGTATGCCCACTGAAACTGAAATACCGTGCGCATGTGCAGCATCGGGACACGTGCCCAATATCTTTTCACGCGGTTTCATACGCTTCCGTGTTGAGCACATGCACCCACCTGAGCAATGGAAAATTCTGGACTGTTGCAATATAAGGAATACAAAGTCGTCCATTACAACTAACAGTGAATGTAAGAGAATAGTAAGTTTCGAAAGAGTTGGCAGCTTCAAGAATCATGCAGCGTGTAAGGCAGTGTTTGTGGCAGCATTTTGAAAGAGTTATTCACTTAGTCCTACAGCCTTGCTCCTAGATCACAGCCCTACAAATTTCTCCTTTTCAGGGTGACTGTCTGTGTGGAGTTTGCACATTCTCCTCGTGTCTGCGTGGGTTTCCTCCGGGTGCTCCGGTTTCCTCCCACAGTCCAAAGATGTGCGGGTTAGGTTGATTGGCCATGCTAAAATTACCCCTTAGTGTCCTGGGATGCGTAGGTTAGGGGGATTAGCAGGCAAAATATGTAGGGATATGGGGGTAGGGTCTGGGTGGGATTGTGGTCGGTGCAGACTCGATGGGCCGAAGGGTACTGTAGGGTTTCTATGATTTCTATTTCTATAATTTAATTAAGGTATTTAGTTCCTTTTCAGGTATTTCATTCCCTCCTGAAAGTTATTGTGAATCTGCTTCCATCACCTTTTCAGATAAGAAATTTAGAGTTTATGGGTGGAATCTTCCCGCCCTGCCCGCCATGGTAATCATAGCAGGCGGGACACGAACCATGCTAAAGGTCCATTGACGTCGGACAGAATTTTCCAGCCTTGGGGCGAGCACGGCCGGACATCCCGCTCTATAACTCTTACATAAATGTACTTCTCACTCCCCCTGGATTTTCTTTTTAACCAACCAATTATCTTAAATTTGCATCTTCTAGTTACCAGAATTACTGCCAGTGAAAACAATGAACATCTTTATCAAGTTTCCCCCTCAACGTTCTCCATTCTGCAGACCTAAGAAATAGGAGCAGGAGCCATTCAGCCCTTCGAGCCTGCGCCATCATTCACTGAGATCAGGGCTGATGTTCTACTTTAACACTATTTTCCTGCACTATCCCCTGTATCCCTTCATGACCTGAGTCTGAGTCTTGAATACACATAGCTGGACAAGTTCCAGGCTCCCAGTCTATCCACATCACTGAAGTCCCTCTTCCCTGATTCATTGATTCATAGAATCCCTCCAGTGCAGAAGGAGGCCATTCGGCCCATCAAGTCTGCACCGACCACAATCCCACCCAGGCCCTATTCCTTTAACTCCACATATTTACCCTACTAATCCCCTCATTTTAGAGTAAATTTACCATGGCCAATCAACCTAACCCGCACATCTTTGGACTGTGCCACCCTAGTGAATGTGTAGGAGCAAATCTCACTAAAGGCAGACACCACAAGCTGCTCTTCATCAAATTCTGAGCCATTGTATTAAATTATTCAGCTCTCAGATACCTGAGATTCTGCCTTGTTTGGCAGAAAATGTTGACAAACCCACATCAGATGTGTCACTGTCATTGACTTGGGTCACTGTCTGTGCGGAGTCTGCATGTTCTCCTTGTGTCTGTGTGGGTTTTCCTCCAGAGGCTCTGGTTTCCTCCCACAGTCTGAAAGATGTGTTGGTTGGGTGCATTGGCCACGCTAAATTCTCCCTCAGTGTACCCGAACAGGTGCCGGAGTGTGGCGACTAGGGGATTTTCACAGTAACTTCATTGCAGTGTTAATGTAAGCCTACTTGTGACAATAATAAATAAACTTAAACTTAAACTGGACTTGATTAAATCCAGATTGAATGGCTGGTTCAATTCAGATTTTGGCTCAATGATATCAGGTCACTCTTTGGTTTTCCTTATGTCAGAGATTGAGAAAAAAATAAACTTCACTAAATGACGAGTACATTTAAATAGATCACAGCATAATCTGACACATGGTTAAGAGGCTTCCTCAGAGCAGCTACTTGCTGTAAAATGGCATCTTTGTTGTCATTACGAACATGAAGGACTTTCGGCCATCAGTTACCATTTATTGGGATAGGTTTTGGTAGGAGAAATAGGGAGAGGAAATGTGAACTGAATGGTACAATCTTAAAAGGGGTGTAGGGCAAGAGATTAATGTGCATCAATCCTTGAAGATGGCAGGACAAGTTGAGAAGACTTGCTAAAAATGGGAACCTTGGCTTTATTAATATAGAGTATAAAAGGAAGGAAGTTATGCCAAACAACTTTGCCATCCTTCCCAATATGTGGTTGTCAAAACTGAACAGGATACACCAGGTGGGCCCTCCCCAGTGTGTTATAAGGATTTATAAATATGGAAATTCTTATATGAGATTGGCTATGGCCACCTAGAGAACCCTGTTTAGTTTAGAGCACCATCTGTTGCAAAGGATGTCAAAGATGCAAAGGTGCTGAGGAGATTGGCAGCAGGGATGAGATGCTTCAGTTATGTGGAGATTGGAGAAGCTGGGATTGTTCTGTTTAGAGCAGAGAGAGTTGAGAGGAAATTTGATGAGGTGATCAAATCCATGTGAGGTTTTAATGGAGCAAATAAGAGAAACAGATTCCATTTGGGCTTCTCCAGTTTCCACATAACTGAAGCATCTCATGCTTGTTACCAATCTCCTCTGCACCTTCTTTGCATCTTTGACATCCTTTGTAACAAGTGGTGCTCAAAACTGAACAGGATTCTCCAGGTGGGCCCTAGCCAATGTGGTTAGCACTGCTGCCTCACAGCTCCAGGGACCCAGGTTCAATTCCAGCTTCAGGTTGATTGTCTGTTTGCAGTCTGCACGTTCTCCCCGTGTCTGCGTTGGTAGCCTCTGGGTGCTCCGGTTTCCTCCCACACTCCAAAGATTTGCAGGTTGGGTTGATTGGCTATGCTAAATTGCCCTTAGTGACCCATGATAGTTAGGGGGATTAGCAGGGTAAATACGTGGAATTATGGGGTGAGCCTAGGTGGAGGTCCGATGAGCCAAATGGTCTCCTTCTGCATTGTAGGCATTCTATGATTGGCAGAAGGGTCAGTAACCAGAAGCCACAGATTTCAGATGAGAGATAAAGAAACCAGAGGTGACGTGTGGGAACATTCTTTTGAAAAAAAGAACAAATTGGTGTGATCTGGAATACTCTGAAGGGATTATGGAAGCATATTAAATAGCAGCATTCAAAAGAGGATAAATACTTGAAGGAAAACTAAATGACAGGGTTCTGAGGAATGGACAGGGGAGTGATGATGAATTGGATAGTTCTACCAACAAGGCAGCATAAGCACAACAAGCCAGAAGGCTGCCCTCTGCACTGCATCATTCTCTGACTATGCCTCTGGAGTGAAGCTTCATAAACCCCATGAAAATACTCAACAGTTCAGAGGTGAAGGGCAGTTCTAGAAAAAGACTGTGACCGAGAATGCAAAGGTCTCCATTTACAAAACTTGGGGATCACAGGCAGCTCCAATGAACCATTTTAAAGTTTATTTGTTAATGTCACAAATAGGCTTACATTAACACTGCAATGAAATTACTGTGAAAATCCCCGACTCGCCACACTCTGGCCAGCGCCTGTTCGGGTACAGTGAGGGAGAATTTAGCACAGCTGATGCACCTAACCAGCACGTCTTTCAGACTGAGGGCAGAAACCAGAGCATCTGGAGGAAACCCACGCAGACACGGGGAGAATGAGCAGACTGTGACCCCAGCCGGGAATCAAACCCGGGTCCCTGGCGTTGTGAGGCAGCAGTGCTGACCATTGTGCCACCATGCCGCCCTTTTTGATCGCGTCTTTCAGGACCTTAAAACTACCAAATTCTACTGTTAATTTAGGTTGGCAATTAACTTAACAATGCCCTGGAACATTTCAGACCTCATCTTACTCTGGTATCATTCATCAAGGCTGCGACTGAAAGGTTGACTTGCTTCTGAAGCCGACAATATACTGAATAGTCTCGATATGTTGACCCTCCCGAGAGAAAAATAAAGAGTTTGGTAATTAGACACTAGTCACAACCATTGTCATACTATTTGGATAGCTCTTTAAAAAGCTATCTTAGATACACTGTCAAATGACTTCTTTCTGTGTTTTTGAGTTTATGACTGATTCTCTAACTGTGCAATTAATTTACAAACATCGCTCAGTGCTTTACATTAGGGAACAGTAGAGAAAAAAAAGAAAGGAATAAAAGAACGGATGCCAGGTGATAGGGCAACAGTTGGGAGTGATCACTCGGAGCTTGATATATGCAGCTTGAGGAGGTTTTTTCTGAAGTAGAGGGAATGGAAGACTGAGGACTTTAGGCAGAGCTGAGCCAAGACAACTTAACCTTCTGTGACCAGTGGCAAGAAAAGGGGAAGAGGTATGGACAATAGGCCAAGGGAACCAAAGGATGCAAGAAGGGATACAAGGTCGAAGGAGGACACAGCAAAAGGATGGGACAAGGCTGCGGACTGAACTGCACACAAGAACAATGTGTCTTAAATGTAATAGATGGGGGGGATGGGGGGGAGCGGAAGAAACAAATATAGATCAGTGAGAAACAGGAGCGATTGCAGCCACACAGAATACAGATAGCTGGGTTTTGCATAAGAAAGAAAGACTTGCTTTTATGGGGAGGCGGTGGTGTAGTGGTACTGTCGCTGGACTCGTAATCCACAGAACCCAGGTTCAAATCCCATCCCAGCAGAGGGTGAAATCGGAATCCAATAAAAATCTGGAATTAATGGTCTACTGATGACCATGAAACCATTGTCGATTGTTGTAAAAGCCCATCTGGTTCACGAATATCCTTTAGGGAAGGAAATCTTCCGCCCTTACCTGGTCTGGCCTACATGTGACTACAGATCCACAGCAATGTGGTTGACTCTTAAAATACCCACAGAGATGAGCAATAATACCTAACATCCAATGAATAAAAATTATATAGCACCACTCAAGACTCTGTCCCAAAGTGATCAAGTACATTCTTTGAAGTCCTACATGTTGAAAATTGATCAATTGATTTGCGCACAGCAAACAGCTAGTCTTTTTTTGAGATGTTAAATGAGAAATAAATATTGGCCATGACACTGGAGATAACTCCTCTTTTCCACTTAAAAATACTATGGGATCTTTTGCATCCACCTCAGAGGACAGATGAGACTTCACTTTAATGCCCCATCCGAAAGACTTACTCTCTGGCTGTCCAGCACAGTTAATACAGCACTGGGGCGCCAGGCTAGATTTCTGTATGCAAATCCTGAAGCAGGATTTGAAACTACAATCTTCTGACTCAGACAGGAGACCGCTACCAACTGAGCCATGGCTGACAGTAAGTGTTTGTGGCGGCGAAGTCAACAAGGAGGGCAGCAGAGAAACAAACCTAGAAGTGTTCAGGTTCAGGCTTGAAACAAGGTGGGGAACACCGGAAAGGTGAAAGTGGTCTTAGTGATGGATGAGAAGCTCAGAGGGAACAGGCACCGGGGTCGGGTCCTGTCACGTTTGTCATAAAGGGGTGACTGAGGAACGGGATTAGAAAGGGCATCGAGCTATACCTGTTAAAAATACATTTTTTTTAAAAAAAACCTTCACACAAAGTATCATGATAGTGTAGGACACACCATTCTAGGCAGCCAAAGATTTAAAAGGAATTTGTGTGTTTCAAAGGGCATTATGGGAAATGGAGAGCAAAAGAGAAAATGCTGGAAAATCTCAGATGATCTGGCAGCATCTGTGAGAGAAAAGTGTGGACGTTTCCAGTCCAGGTGACCCTTTGTCCAGCTTCTGCAGCAATTTGCTTTTATTTATGGGAAATGGAGAATTGGCAAGGAAATAGAAGAAAATAAAAAGGAAAAAATTGCATTTACATGGCACCTTTCAGGATTTCGGTGCGTCCTAAAGAACCTCACAACTGATGAATTAATTGAGAAGTGCGATCATGCTGGAAGTGTGTCTATCTGAAAGTGTATCTATCTATTTCTATCATTGTGCACAGTAAAGTCTCACAAACAGCAATGTGATAACGATCAGATAATCCACTTTTGGTGATGGTGATTGAGGGGGAAAACAATAACCAGCACTCTCAGTCCCGCACTGGAAAGTTAGTCACCGCTGACACCTCGGTAGGTGTTACACGGCTATCGAAATGGTGCTGCAGACTCAATAGACAAAAGAGCTTGCTTATTGTTCTTGAATAAAATAAATTCCATTAAAAGCCTTGCCAGTGACGTCAATCTGCGGGACTAACAACAGCAATGCGGACGATCACAGATTAAGAATTGGGAATCGATTCAATTTGTTTAAACCAATGTTTTATTCACAAGAAAATGAATGACTTTACCTCATGTGTATACATGGTACAATTATCAAATTATGTACATTGTTGAATGGCTGCCTTCATACCTTACAGTGGAGTTAATCTGTGCACATTTAGCAGAATATTAAAATTTCAGGAAAAGAAAAACTAAAGTAATAAGAGTTGAGACGATTTGAAATGTGTTCTTACTGGGTTTTTTTAAGAATATTGAACTTTAAATGATACAACATTCAAAATGTTCACTGTCATATAAACAAACACGGCTAATAAAGTCAGCTTACATTGTATTTATACTATTTCAGTTGTTGCACATTATCTCAATATACAGCGGGGGCGGAGGCGGGGGGGGGGGGGGGGGAATGCACATAACACAACAATTATTTTGAGCCCCCCAAACAACTTGACATCGCACCCTACCACAGTGAAAAGACTGAAGAGACTCATTTTGGGTGCTACTTCATGTTGCTATATTACCTCTGGACTAAAAGACATTTTTTAAAAAAAGTTAGTAAACACAAACAAGAGGCTCGCAAATCTAATTGTGTGTGTTGTGTGTGTGTGTGTGTGTATGGTCGTGTAGCATTGTGCAACAAAAGTAAAACCTCACCAAACAAAACATACGCCTTGGAGTCTGTGAGGGATAAAGTACCATATTCTAAATTACACATTGGCTCTAAATTATTAGCCAGCTATGGTAAGCAATAAATAATTACATTTGTCCGCCGTGGTTCTGAGAACTCTAAATTTTCCACATTATTCTAACATTTTTGTTCTTTGAAGAGAACTGAAGTTCCTGCAGCATATTTCGACGATGTTGTTGCCCCCAGACGTACACCCAAAAAGGTGCTGCTTGATCTCAAGTCCAATTTCTTCTTTTGCTCCCGTCTCTAATGGCCTGTTAAGTAGTCTTGTGTGGAATCGGACGCAAAAGAGTCTGCGTCTTCGTTGTCAGAGTCGTCGCTGCTGTCGTCAGCGGCTGGCTCTCCAGTCAGTGCAATGCGAGCGTAATCATCTGTGTCGATCGATTTGCAGAAATGAATAGCGTACTTCAGCTTTTCCTCCAACACCTGTTTGCACGAGTATCTGGGCAACTTCAGCAAGAAGAAACAAGTGTAGGACTCGGGAAGGAAGTGGTCTGGAGGGTTGTACTTGTCCAGCACCTGCCACAAGTAATGAAACAAAGCCAACATTAACCAGAAAATCAAACCAATACCCCATCACAACCAGTTGTCCTATTTAAGGACGTTCAGGTTTTAATTTTCTCCAACCTCTCTCTCCTTAGCTTCCTCCAAATAAAAGGTGCGACTATGGGTGCCAACATGGGCCACAGTTACGCCCATGTTGTGGGGTATGTGGAGAGGTCCTTGTTCCAGCCCTAATCAGGCTCCCTCCCACAACTTTTCCGTTACATCAATGACTGTATTGTGTCACTTCCTGCTCTCATCTGGACCTGGAAAAATTTAACAACTTTGCTTTCGATTTCCACCACTCTCTACCTTCACATCGTCCATCTCTGATGCTTCTCTTTCTTTCCTTGACTTCTCTGTCTCCATTTCTGGTGATTGACTGTCTACCAATATTTACTACAAGCCCACCGACTCCAACACCTACCTCTACACCTCCTCAAACCCTGCTTTCGACAAAGAACTCCATCCCATTCGCCCAGTTTCTCCACCACGTCTGTTCCGATGATGCTACCTTCCAAAATGGCACTCTGATATATGTCTTTTTTTCCCCCTGAAACATGGTTTCATCCCACTGTTGTTGACAGAGCCGTCAACCATGTCCGACCCATCTCTCGCACTTTTCCCCCTCAGCCTTTCTCCTTCCTCCCTCCCAGAACTTTTTTCATAGAATATTCATAGAATATTCATAGAAACCCTACAGTACAGAAAGAGGCCATTCGGCCCATCGAGTCTGCACCGACCACAATCCCACCCATGCACTACCCCCATATCCCTACACATTTTACCCACTAATCCCTCTAACCTACGCATCTCAGGACACTAAGGGGCAATTTAGCATGGCCAATCAACCTAACCCCCACATCTTTGGACTGTGGGAGGAAACCAGAGCGCCCGGAGGAAACCCACGCAGCCACGAGGAGAATGTGCAAACTCCACACAGACAGTGACCCAAGCCGGGAATCGAACCCAGGTCCCTGGAGCTGTGAAGCAGCAGTGCTAACCACTGTGCTACCATGCCGCCCTCCAACTATGCTGGAGTTACTCTTGTCCACACTTTTCATCCCACCAGCCCTCCACATTCAAAGGATCTTCCTCTACCATTTTCTGTTTTAATTTCTCTCCTTGGTCCCTTTTCCTCAAAGAGAAGATTTCTCATGCTGAGTTACATGTCCACAAGCAGCGACAGCCCTCCACCTATGTCCATCATTCTTCAAGTGGGGGGAGCCTGGCCCTCGGCTGCTGGTGGAGGCAGCATTGTAGCCAAGGTTATTTTCCAGCCAATAACTCGATAGTCCAACACTCCCTCCGTACTGCGCTAGAGTGTCAGCGAGGATTTTTGTGCTCAACTATCTGGCCCAGAGGTGAGAATGCTACTAACTGAGCCACAGTTGACACTGAAATAAGAAGCGCTAAGCACCTCTGGACCATCATCAAACTTTATCTTTATCAACTGGTAATACCTGAATGACAAAATCCCGCCCTCGGAAGTCGGCAATTGTCCTCGGCAGTCGTGTACGGCCCCACACAAAACGTAGAAAGAGGGAGCGCTCAGTGTTGGAGAAGGATTCCATCACCTCCCAGAACCACTGAATTAATGGAGCATTCGGTTCTATTCCTTTGTACGTGGCTACAGACTTTAAAAGATGCAGTGGAATATCAGGACTTCCGCATACCTGTAAAACATTACAAAGGACAGAATACACCATCAAATTTATCAAGTCTTTTCCATAGCTTACTACTTTAATATTGATAATGCAAACAGTTCAAAAGTTTATATTGACATTTGACTTCTGACCACAAAAAAAGTTTAATTATTTTTTAAAACTCTTGCGATAAAAAAAATATTCTTACTGCTGGACTTCCCCTCCCTGGATCTCGACTAGATACCAGACCTTAAAATATATTCAATTAGAGGCCAGAGCTGTGTGTTTCTACAAATCTGCAGATAATCGAATTTCATTCACAGCAACTGATGAGGGATTGACACATTAGAACATAGAACATTACAGCGCAGTACAGGCCCTTCGGCCCTCGATGTTGCGCCGACCAGTGGAACCAATCTAAAGCCCTTCTAATCTACACTATTCCAATATCATCCATATGTTTATCCAATAACCACTTGAACGCTCTCAACGTTGACGAGTCCACCATTGCTGCAGGCAGGGCATTCCATGCCCTTACTACTCTCTGAGTAAAGAACCTACCTCTAACATCTGTCCTATATCTCTCACCACTCAATTTAAAGCTATGTCCCCTCGTGCTAGCCAACACCATCAGAGGAAAAAGGCTCTCACTATCCACCCTATCTAATCCTATCATCTTGTATGCCTCTATTAAGTCACCTCTTAACCTTCTTCTCTCTAACGAAAACAACCTCAAGCCCCTCAGCCTTTCCTCATACGATTTTTCCACCATACCAGGCAACATCCTGGTAAATCTCCTCTGCACCCTTTCCAACACTTCCACATCTTTCCTATAATACGGCGACCAGAACTGTACACAATACTCCAAATGCGGCCGCACCAGAGTTTTGTACAGTTGCAGCATGACCTCCTGGCTCCGAAACACAATCCCTCTACCAATAAAAGCTAACACACCGTACGCCTTCTTAACAACCCTATCAACCTGGGTGCCAACTTTCAGGGATCTATGCACATGGACACCCAGATCCCTCTGTTCATCCACACTACCAAGTATCTTACCATTAGCCCAGTACTCTGTATTCCTGTTACTCCTTCCAAAGTGAATCACCTCACACTTTTCCGCATTAAACTCCATTTGCCACCTCTCAGCCCAGCTCTGCAGCTTATCTTTGTCCCTCTGTAACCTGCCACTTCCCTCCGCACTGTCTACAACTCCACCGACTTTAGTGTCATCTGCAAATTTACTAATCCATCCTTCCACGCCCTCATCCAAGTCATTAATAAAAATGACAAACAGCAGTGGCCCCAAAACAGATCCTTGCGGTACACCACTAGTAACTGAACTCCAGGATGAATATTTCCCATCAACCACCACCCTTTGCTTTCTTACAGCTAGCCAATTCCTGATCCAAACCACTAAATCACCCTCAATCCCATTGGGCTGGATTTTCCCACCTTTTGGGGACAGGATGGAAGAGCTCATAAAAAAGCTAGGGGAAGGTTGGGGGTGGCATGTCTATCGCCCTCTCGCTGCCACGACACTTTGCCCACAGTGGAGAAGGTGGTGGATGGCCTTTCATGGCAGAGGCCCAAATAAACCACTTAAATGACCAATTAAGGGCCTCTTCCTTTCTCCACTGGCACTTAACTAAGTGGGGCAGTTGGGTCGGGGGCTGGTGGTTCGCTGTGTGGATAGGCAGCCACATAAGCCCTGGCATCCTCCGGACGGACACCAGAAGGAGGGGTCCTCTTTCCCAGGCACATTTTAATCCAAAGAAGTGTCCCCCAGAGCAATGACCAACATACAGCAATGGCATCGACTTCCCTAACAAATCACACCCCTCCTTGCCAGGTCATAGAGGTTTACAGCATGGAAACAGGCCCTTCGGCCCATCTTGTCCATGCCGTCCCTTTTTAAAAAAAAACCCTAAGCTAGTCCCAATTGCCTGCGTTTGGCCCATATCCCTCTATACCCACCTTACTCATGCAACTGTCTAAATGCTTTTAAAAAAGACAAAATTCAACCTGCCTCTACTACTACCTCTGGCAGCTTGTTACAGACACTCACCACCCACTGTGTGAAAAACCTGCCCCTCTGGATCCTTTTGTATCTCTCCCCTTAAACCTATGTCCTCTAGTTTTAGACTCCCCTACCATTGGGAAAAGATATTGCCTATCTAGCTGATCTATGCCCTTCATTATTTTATAGATCTCTATAAGATCACCCCTCAGCCTCCTACGCTCCAGAGAAAAAAGTCCCAGTCTATCCAGCCTCTCCTTATAACTCAAATCATCAAGTCCCGGTAGCATCCTAGTAAATCTTTTCTGCACTTTTCTGCATCCCACCAGCCTCCACATTCCTGCCTTACAGACAATCCCCATCATCACTTACCTGTTTATGAGGGAGCATGTCCTCCTGCTTCTGCTGTAGCCCTAGCAGTGGCCCCTCCCACTCCCAATGCTATTGCTAAGCTGCCATCACTTGATTGATGGGTGGCATGGTGGCACAGTGGTTAGCACTGCTGCCTCACAGCACCAGGGACCTGGGTTCGATTCCCGGTTTGGATCACTGTTTGTGCGGAGTCTGTATGTTCTTCCCCTGCTTGCGTGGGTTTCCTCCCACAGTCCGAAAGCCACGCTGGTTAGGTGCATTGGCTAAATTCGCCCTCAGTGTACCCGAACAGCTGCCGGAGTGTGGCAACTAGGGGATTTTCAAAGTAACTTCATTGCAGTGTTAATGTAAGCCTACTTGTGACACTAATAGATAAATACTAAATAATAGTTGGCAGCTCTTGGGGACATGTGGCCATCCTTAATAGGGATTAATTAAGTGACTGCCACTACCGAGATGTAGCCCAGTCCCTGCTGACCGCCGAAATGGATTCTCTCTCCAGTTTTCAGGACCCATTTTCCTACCACTAAATCCAGCCCATTAGGTTATTCACAAAGCTAGCACAAACTGACAATCGGTTTTAACAATATCACGGATTGGAAGGTCCGCATTCAATTTTTTGTTTCAACATAAGAAACAGGAGTAGGCCATTTGGCCCCTCTAGCCTGCTGTACCATTCATGAAGATCATGGCTGATCAGATCATGGCCTCAACTCCACTTTCCTCCCCGTCTCTAGTTGATTCAAACTACAACCCCCACCAATTGAAAGCAAAATGGAAGCAAGTTTCCAGCCTCACTTTGGCCGGAAACTCTCGCGAGAGAGCCAGAACGGGATTTGCGCTGGGCCGGCGGGGGGGCGAGGTCTCAAGAGTGAGATCTACCCTGCTCCCCCGCTGACATCATCATCAGGTTCACGGCCAGCAAGGGTGTGAACCTGATTACCATTCATTTAAATATATTTAAATATTCAAAACCAGCTTAACACCGTATCATCCGGAACGTCAGACGTGGGAGGAAATCCACACAGAACAGGGAAGGACATGCAGACTCCGCACAGACAGTGATCCAAGCCGGGATGTAATGCCGGTGGGAATCACTACTGGCTTCCAAAAACAGAGACCAGCGTGATGACCATGCCGGGGGGCTCGGAGGCCGATGTAGCCCCCTGGGTGGTCAGGGACATGACAGCACACTGCCCTGAAGATGCTCTGAAAACCTAATGCCAGCGATTGGGGAGGGGGCGATGCCGGTATTTTAAAGTTTACTTATTTATTCATGTCTCAAGTAATGAAGTTACTGTGAAAATCCCCTAGTCGCCACACTCCAACACCTGTTCGGGTACACTGAAGGAGAATTTAGCATGGCCAATGCACCTAACCAGCATGTCTTTCGGACTGTGGGAGGAAACCGGAGCACCCGGAGGAAACCCACGCAGACACGTAGAGAATGTGCAGACTCCGGACAGACAGTGACCCAAGCCGGGGATCGAACCCGGGTCCCTGGCGCTGTGAGGCAGCAGTGCTAACCACTGTGCCACTGCGTTGCCCGGTGATGATGGGGGAGGGGTCTTTAAAGTGGTTTCGAAATTGGGGCACCCTCATCTCTGTGGAGTTGGGCTTGCTGGTGACTTTAGGCCCTGCCCCTCACAATGAGGCGGCACGGTAGCACAGTGGTTAGCACTGCTGCTTCACAGCTCCAGGGTCCCGGGTTCGATTCCCGGCTCGGGTCACTGTCTGTGTGGAGTTTGCACATTCTCCTCGTGTCTGTGTGGGTTTCCTCCGGGTGCTCCGGTTTCCTCCCACAGTCCAAAGATGTGCGGGTTAGGTTGATTGGCCAGGTTAAAAATTGCCCCTTAGAGTCCTGAGATGCGTAGGTTAGCGGGTAAATATGTGGGGGTAGGGTCTGGGTGGGATTGTGGTCGGTGCAGACTCGATGGGCCGAATGGCCTCCTTCTGCACTGTAGGGTTTCTATGATTCTATGATGGCGCAGAGCACACCCCTAAGTTTTTAGAAAAACTCCATCCAATATCTTAACCACATACTGCCCACTCCTGGCAAGAGATAGATGTTTAGACTCTGTCGGAAGGAATAAAGTACCATCGTTTCCAGCTCGTAACCAGTGAAGAGAGAAAGAAGAGGCACTGGGACTACTCTGGCCATCCCCTCCCGGACAGCAGCAACCTGCTCATCAAATTCATGCAGCCTGCAACAAAACAAAGAACGCCAAATGAGAAAAGATATTTTTAGAAAGAAAGAAAGGCTTGTATTTATACAACACTTCTCGCAATGGCACATCCCGAGGCACTTTCTAGCCCATTAAACCCTTTGAAGTGCAGTCGCTTTTATAATGTAGAAAACACGGCAGCCTATTTACAGACAGAAAACTTCCACCAAACAGCAATGTGATAATGATGAGATAATCTGTTTCTGCGACGTTGATCGAGGGATAAATATTGACCCCAGCACACAGGGGAGAAGTCCACTGCTCATCTTTGAGATGGTGCAATGGGATCATTTACATTCACCCAAGCAGATAGGTGGGATCTCCGTTCTCCATCTCATCGGAAGGAAGGCACCTCCAGAAGTACAGCACCGCCTCAGTGTATTGGAGTGTCAGCCTTGCTCAAACACTGGAGTGGGACATGACCCTGGAACCTTATAACTCAGTGAGCAGAGCGCTACTTTTACTGGAATTGTTTATTAAACACAACTTTTAGCTCCTTAAAATAATGCAATAGCAACATCTTATGGTGCAGTGATCACGCATGACTACAATACTAGAGATGATTATAAACTCGGTAAGTCACTGCAAGATATGCCTGGGGAAAGGCAATACTACTGAATGATTCACTTTACCTGTAGTTTATGGCCAGCCTAACATACTCAGCCCTGTTCTCCAAAACAATATGCGAGTGCTTGGAGCTCAGTTGAATATCTTGACCACTCGCATTTGGCACTGTGAAGGGCAAAGCCATGGCCTCAAATTCCTCAGCCGTGGCTTCATTATCTCTGATGTACATGAGCCCAGGAATAAAGTCTTTGTCAACCTAGGTGTAAGAACATGGGCTAAAATTACATTTTCTTCACAGGCATCCAGAGCATTAATGCATAACAACTTGCATATATAATATATACACACATATATACATATATATATATATATATGTAGTCCCTTTCCTGTAAACAAAAAGCTAAGGAATTGCATATAAGCATCAGATGAAAATTGACACTGGGTCAAAGAAGGCGATATTAGAAGGGGTGAGTGAAAGCTCGGTCAAATGTATTGGGATTTCAAAAAGTGGGTTTAAAGGAGGAGAGAGGTGATGAGACCGAGGCGTTTAGGAAGGAAATTCTAAAGTTCAGGGCCAAAATAGTTGAAGGTACAATTGCCAATGCTGCATAAAAATAGTGGGGTGTGTAAACTAGAAGACAGAGCCTTCATGAGGCCTGCGGGACTGGTGAAGTACAGTAAGAAGTCTCACAACACCAGATTAAAGTCCAACAGGTTTATTTGGTAGTAAATACCATAAGCTTTCGGAGCGCTGCCCCTTCGTCAGATGGAGTGGATATCTGTTCTCCAACAGTGCACAGAGACACAGAAATCAAGTTACAGTAACTTGATTTCTGTGTCTCTGTGCACTGTTGGAGAACAGATATCCACTCCATCTGACGAAGGGGCAGCGCTCCGAAAGCTTATGGTATTTGCTACCAAATAAACCTGTTGGACTTTAACCTGGTGTTGTGAGACTTCTTACTCTGCTTACCCCAGTCCAACGCCGGCATCTCCACATCAGGACTGCTGAAGTTACAGAGATGGAAATGATTGTAGAAATTAATTGCAGAAGGTGAAAATTTTAAATTTGGGGTCAAGAGCCAATGTGAGCAGGATTTGGGTCTGGGTAGCAGGGTTTTAGGTGAGCTGAATTTTAAGCAGGGTGGAGTACGGAAGACTAGCTAGTTGGGGCATTAGAGACGGCAAAGTCGCGGATGAGGGCTTCAGCAGGAGACAGACTGAGGTGGGGCAGAAATGGATGATGTTACGGAGACGGAAGCAAGCGATCCCTGTTTTAGAAAGGATACAGAATTCAGAAGCTAAGTTCAGGGTCAAAGAGGGCTTAGAAGTCAAATGCAGTGTTGGCCAACCAGAGACATGCCTGGGCATTTATGAGAAGGAATGCTGGGATAGCTCCCGGAGGCATATTGGTCCTCCAAATTCCTGGCGACAGAGCCACTTTCATAGAAATCATAGAAACCCTACAGTACAGAAAGAGGCCATTCGGCCCATCGAGTCTGCACCGACCACAATCCCACCCAGGCCCTACCCCCATATCCCTACATATTTACCCACTAATCCCTCTAACCTACGCATCTCAGGACACTAAGGGCAATTTTTAGCATGGCCAATCAACCTAACCCGCACATCTTTGGACTGTGGGAGGAAACCGGAGCACCCGGAGGAAACCCACGCAGACACGAGGAAAATGTGTAAACTCCACACAGACAGTGACCCAAGCCGGGAATCGAACCCAGGTTTCTGGAGCTGTGAAGCAGCAGTATTAACCACTGTGCTACCGTGCCACCCCTAATATCAGTCAATGTATAATTTCAGTCAATCATTGGGATTTGAGTCTGGTTGGCAGGCTTGATAGAAGCCTTTGGTGGGTGGATTCTGGCCCAGGGACCAAATGTTGGACAACCCTGGGCTACAACGTAGCCATTTCCTTCATTCAAGTCACTAATATATATTGTAAATAATTAAGGCACCATCACTAATCCCCGTGTCCCTGTGGCATTCCACTCATTACAGCTTGCCAAACTAAAAATGTGCCTTTTATACCAACTCTGCTTTCTGGCAGGGGCGATGACAATGGCTTATATGGTCAGTGGTTTAAATGGAGGAACTTGCAGCTCATCTAAGACTGCATGCCAGACAAGCAGACTAATAATGCTGATGGAGTGGGTAATGTGTTACAATTGTGAGGTTAATAACATGGTTATATTCTGGGACTGTGTCTTTAATGCAAGGAAACAAAATGAATGTGGGTCATGTGACCCATCCTGAAGTCTGCCTGACAGCAAACCTGGGTGATTTGATAGTTAGAAATTAAAGAGGCTCAGATTGTTTTACTGGGAAGGTGCAAAGCTTTTAGGATTGGAAACAATGGCAGCAGCTTGTGATCTAACAGTGGATAGGATTGGTCTCCAAAGTTCCAAAAACGTTGACAACGTCATGTTGTAAACAGTTGTGTTTTAAACTGTCCATTTAGTCCCAAGAAGAGAAACAGTTGGGCTCTCAAGGATAGCCAATCAGCATTTCTACCTGAATACAAAACCCATGTGATTCATATTGCCGTGGAAATGGGCTTTGAGACACTAACGGTCTAAGTTACAATGCAGACACAAGAGAGCAAGAGTGAGAGAGAGCAGGTAGAGACCAAAGACCTTCATAATTCACTGTGCTGGAATGCGAGTGAAGCTCTTGCTCGGATTGAAAAGACCGAATTTAAGAGGCATTAAAACAAAGCTGGAAGATTAGCCTAACTTGGGCAAGAGGGAGGATCTCCAGTGATACAAAGGACAGTTCTATGATTAGAAGTTACCTGGCTAACAAGTAGACCCTCAGGAGAGCCATTTTTATCTAATTCTGGGAGAATTGAATATCTACTTAAAGTACAATGTACCCGATAGTGGGTTTTTGGTTGCATTAAAATTTCTGCTCTATACTTCCAAGCATAAGTTGCCTATAAGAATGGTGTTTAGTCAGTAGTGCATTTAGTCTGTTTGTTACAGTAAACTTTTTAAAACGTGAAATCTTTCATGTTATCCTTTCAGTTTAACTGGAAGTTCAAATTTCTCTTTTTAAAAATTATTGGGCTCTACGACGAGCATAATGGTGGCAACTGAGAAAAATCTGTGGGGCATCGCAGAGAGAGGATGCAAAGCCATTGCTGATTGCCCTGGCTATATTAAAGAGTAAACACAGTAAGGAGTCTAACAACACCAGGTTAAAGTCCAACAGGTTTGTTAGCTTTCGGAGCGCTGCTCCTTCGTCAGGTGAGTGGGAGATCTGCTAACAAACAGCAAACAGGGCATATAAAGACACAAACTAAATTTACAGAATAATGAATAATGATTGGAATGCAAGTCTTTACAGCTAATCAAGTCTTAAAGGTACAGACAATGTGAGTGGAGAGAGCATTAAGCACAGGTTAAAGAGATGTGTATTGTCTCCAGACAGGACAGCCAGTGAGATTTTGCAAGTCCAGGCAAGTTGTGGGGGTTACAGATAGTGTGACATGAACCCAAGATCCCGGTTGAGGCCGTCCTCATGTGAAAGAGTATATTAAATTTATTAAATCATATTAAAGAGTATATCATATTATATCATATTAAAGAGTAGAAGTGTAATAAAGCCAGACCAGCCCACAGCGCTAAACAGAGAAGAGGTTTTGGAGGATGATGATGCAGTTACTTTATCAAAGGCTGCAAAGATGATGGGGAGGGGTGATGCACCATAACCAAAACAAGAAATGGCAATTGTAACTCTGAACATGAAATTGCAGGGAGGAATTTGGGAAAAGAAAGGGAGGTAAAGAGGGGGTAGTCGTTCTCAAAGGCAGAGAGGTCACTACAACCAAAAAATAGTCTTTAAAATGCGTTCACTTATGTAACAAACGTACATCGGTTGACATGTCAGAACGTACCTCGCTCAAGTCAGCAATTGTTAGATTCATTCCTGCCAGCTGTTTCCACACAGGTTCAGCCAAATTGAGACTCAGGGGGCTGCCAGTACGAATAGCAATGCCTAAAAGCACACCTGCAATAGAGAGCACAATGGAAAGTTTCAGGATAAAATAGATCACAAAACAGTAAGAAAGTGCCCCATTCTCAATTGTTTCATTTAAATGTTCCATAGACAGTGTCACATGTCTGCCACAAATACTGGATCCAACAGCATGGTACAAAATTTAGTACTCACTTTCTGAAAGGTCATTAAAAGTTAAAAACAAAATGGAGTGATTCTGATCTTGCATAAATTAAGAATCTTTAGATTCCCAAGAGATTTATTTTCTACGAATTAATCACAAGTAGGCCTACGTTAACACTGCAATGAATTTACTGTGAAAATCCCCTAGTCGCCACACTCTGGCGTCTGTTTGGATACACTGAGGGAGAATTTAGCGTGGCCAGCTCTGCTGCCTCACAGCGCCAGAGTCCCGGGCCCAATTCCGGCCTCGGGTCGCTGTCTGTGTGGAGTTTGCACATTCTCCCAGTGTCTGCGTGGTTTTCCTCCGGGTGCTCCGGTTTTCTTCCATACTCCAAAAAAGTGCAGGTTAGGTTGATTGGCCATGCTAAATTGACTCTAGTGTCAGGGGGATTAGCAGGGGAAATGTGTGGGGTCATTATGAATAAGGTCTGATTGGGATGTGATCGGTGCAGACTGGATGGGCCCAATGGTATCCTTCAGTACTGTAGGGATTTTATGACTCTAACCAGCACATCTTTCAGAGTGTGGGAGGAAACCGGGGCACCCAGAGGAAACCCACGCAGACATGGGGATAACATGTAGACCCCACACAAACAGTGGCCCAAGCCGGGAATCGAACCCGGGTCCCTGGTGCTGTGAGGCAGCAGTGCTAACCACTGTGCTGCACAGGACTCCATTGCAGTGGAGTCAGATCCAATGAGGACCACCACCAGCTAGCATCTGACATCATCTGTGTGTTCTTGATGGTAAGTGCCAGTTGGCTATTCATCCACACCTTGTCCCAGTCTCAACCAGCATGGGCACATCTTTAACATCAGTGGACAGAGATCAGGAGCAGTATCTCGCACTGACAGCCACTCATGTAGCAAGCAGAAAGTGTAGCAATTGTAATGCCACTACCTCTTTCCCCAGGTGAAAACATGAAACTCAAATATGCAGACTTTCTTGGCTGCATAGTCTAGTGTTCCTATGGATTTCGCATTTACTCATGGGACTATCAAGAACACTTGTTGTTTGAATTTGCATGCACGCATGGTTTAAAAAAAGGTTGAAAACTCACAAAGTCATATGAATAAAGCTGGGTTAGTAAGCCACATACCTAGAAACCTGAACATGTTCATGTGCAGCAGTGATTTGGCCGCTGGATTTAATAAAAAGCAGTCCCGGTTGGCGCCAGATTCATCCCTTCCATTTGGGGTAACAATCAACAACGGGGTCAAGCCATTTTGGAGCTCTTCACACATCTCTGCAATCGATTCACTGTAACCCCCGCCACAATCATCCACAGACTCGCCTGAACAAAAGAACAGCAGGTGACTTTTCCTCACCAACTAAAATCATTAAGTTACATGTTTGGTAAATTTCACATGCTAATGGAAGACATCAGTGACAAAGAACATGGTTCAAACTCTACAGCTGCACATTATTATTCAACAGCAAATAACATCCAGCGATGCTGTCAATTTAAGGGCTTTGTGGCACAGATGCCCATCTGAGTTAGTGCTCCTCTCTGACCCTATCATATACAAGCGTCTCAGATCATGGAACGAAGAAGGCAGAGAGAAAGACAGGTAGGTAAGTCAATGAGAAAGTAAACACAATCTAAAAACTCCAGATTTCACTCAGATTTCCTAGAATCATAATATCCCTACAGTGCAGAATGAGGCCATTCGGTCGATCGAGTCTGTACTGATCACAATCCCACCCAGGCCCCATTCCCTCAACCCCACTCATTTTACCCGACTAATCCCCCGACACTGGGGTCAATTTAGCATGGCCAATCAACCTAACCCGCACATCTTTGGACTGTGGGAGGAAACCGGAGCACCCGGAGGAAACCCACTGGGAGAATGTGCAAAGTCCCAGATTTCTTTGTCTTTTCATATATATTTTAGTTCAAGCATCTGAGATGAAGCTCCCTTCTTTATTGCCTGGTCAGTTCTTTTTCCAACTAAGTAAAGTAATATTATTCCAAGTTCATTCATGAAAATTCTTGAGAATAATGGAAGCATGGCACCAATTTTGTCAGAGATGTCCCCCTACACCTCCTTACCTAACTCCCGAAATGGCTCAGGTTGCACATCTTGATGCTGCATTAAGCCTTGGCCAAAGAATCACCAGTGTTATCCTCGATGAGCTAATCTCAGCTGGAAAGGCAGTTAAGATGCTACAAATATCTCCAATCACCCTTGGACCATTACAAAAAAGGTGTAGGGACAAGTCAATCAGTCTAGGCACTCACCCAGTTACAATACAGCAATGTGCGGTGAAAGTGCACATGTGGATATTAGGCAGGTCAAGATTACTGCTTTCCAGTAAATGGTTTACTGCACTCGCAATAAAAGCACACTTATGGAGATTGAACACTTAGGTCGAAGTACCAGAAGTCCATGAAATCTCAAGTAGCATTAGCCGTGCCTTGATAAGGTGGTGGT
This sequence comes from Mustelus asterias, assembly GCF_964213995.1. Classification (NCBI taxonomy): domain Eukaryota; kingdom Metazoa; phylum Chordata; class Chondrichthyes; order Carcharhiniformes; family Triakidae; genus Mustelus; species Mustelus asterias. Next base: position 110,215,483 of record NC_135810.1, read on the forward strand.
GGGAGGCAGGAAAAACTGCATCCTCAAGCACTAAGATATGAAAGTCACTGATTCTAATTGCTAATAAAACCACAGTACAAGATGGTGATTTTAAATGAAACAACTGGGACAGAAAAATAATTCAACATTGCACGAGGTCAAGGTGCGAGCTGGTTGAGGACTGGACTCAAATCCATTTGGATACCAGCTGCATATATCTAGAAGTGAGGTTAAAATGCTCCGGACAGGAGCCATATTACACTCGAAACATTAACTCTGTTTCTCTCGTCACAGATGCTGTCGGATCTGCTGAGTTTTTCCAGCACTTTGGATGGGATTTTCCAGCCGTGCTCACCACAAAACTGGAAACTCCTGCCCGAGGTTGGCATATTACAATCACTTTCTTGGGCTCCCACTGCACTGGAAGCTGGCTTCATCGACAACAAAAGATCTTTTGATTTGATTGATTGTCACATGTATCGGGATACAGCAAAAAGTATTGTTTCTTGCGCGCTATACAGACAAAGCATACCGTTCATAGAGAAGGAAAGGAGAGAGTGCAGAGTGTCGTGTTTCGGTCATAGCTAGGGTGTAGGGAAAGATCAAGGCGAGGTAAGTCCGTTCAAAAGTCTGACGGCAGCAGGGAAGAAGCTGGTCTCGAGTCGGCTGGTACGTGACCTCAGACTTTTGTATATTTTTCCTGACAGAAGATGACGGAAGAGAGAATGTCCGGGGTGCGTGGGGTCCTTGATTATGCTGGCTGCTTTTCCGAGGCAGTGGGAAGTGTAGACAGAGTCATTGGATGAATAGAAGTTTAAAAATACCATCAAGGAAAGAATGGAGGAAAAATCATTTCATCTCCCTCTCCTCACCTGTCTCCCACAAATAATGAAGAAGCATAAAGTTAGTTACATAAATAAACGTACCGACAAACTTGACTTTCCAGACTCGGTGAGGGAGCAATAAGCTATCAGGACTGAGCGAGCTCATCTTAGCGCACATCTGACCAAAAACAGACTTTGTGCCATCAGGACCTGCCAATCCTCCTTTACTTCTGGAACGTTTGACCTAAAGACAAAGATAAAATTGAAGCACCAATGAAGAAATGTGATTGATTTTTAACTGCTCACTGTAATGACCTGGTGAACCATTAAGTTCAAGGGCAATTAGGGATGGGCAACAAATGCCGCCCTTGGGGGGTCGGTTCCTGCAATCTTCTCCTCACTTGCCTGCACCCTTTATAAATTTCAGCCAAGTGAGAACTCTGCGATCCAAGCCTGCACCCACACGTCTATAATCCCTGCTCTCAATAAGCTGCACTGGCTCCCTGTACTTCAGTGAAATGTGTTCAAGGTACCTCCACAACATGAGTGCATCCAACGTGTAAAAACTTCTCAGCCTCACGTAATGGTTTACACTGCTTGGACATGGCTTGACTGCTTGCTCCCACGCCATAAGATAATCTTCCAGCCACTATGGGGGGGGTGGGGGGGGGAATTTTCCCATCCCACCTGCCATGTGAATTGTAGCGGGGGGGGTGGACCACGCAAACGTCCGTTGACCTTGGGTGGGATTTTCCGGTTTTGGGGTGAGCACGGCCGGAAAATCCCACCCTATATTATTGTCCTCTGAAACCATGGTCCAAAACTATCTGGCCTTACTCTCTGATTACAGCTAGGCTTTTAACAGCAATCTCTTTAACCATACTTCTATGTTCTCTACCTTCACACCCTTCTTAATGTCCATCTCTTCTCCCCCTTGAAAAATGTTCTGAGATGCACCTCTATATACAAAAAAGACTTGTATTTAAAAAGAGCTTTTCAACCCCACGTCATTTCAAAGCACTTTACAGGTAATGAAGTGCTTTTTTTTTAAGTGGTGTAATGCAGAAACATAGCCAATACAGCAAGCTTCCACAAACAACAATATGATAATGACCAGATAATCCATTATTAGTAATGCCAATGGAGAGATACATATTGGTCAGGGCACTGGGGATAACTGCAATGCTCTTCTTTGAAATAGTACATCCACCTGAGGAGGCTGACAGGGCATCAGTTTAATGTCTTATCTGGAAAACAGCAGCTCCGACAGTGCAGCAATCCCACAGTACTGCATTGAAGTGTCAGCCTTAACCCTTGAGTTTGAGCCTGGGAAATGGGATGAGAATTCATAGCTTTTGGACAAAGCCGAAAGTGCTACCATCTGAACTGTGGCTGACGTACATGCGCGATACATGAGGCGTCATATAAAAATTTCAGCGTTGCAAAACAAATTAAGCCGATTTGATATGAAACAGTCAATGGAAAGTTCAAATGGTTGTAAACGTGAACTTGCATTTATACATAGTGTCTTTATTGCAGAAAAGCATTCCAAACTGCTTCACAAAAGCTTAATCAGACGCAAGTCAACACTCAGCCAAGCATGATATGAGGATGTGTAACTCAAAGTTTCGGTAAACAGCTGGGCACATTAAAGAAGGAGAGATAGAGGAGTTAACAACTTCAGAACTCATTGCTTGGAAGGATAAAGGCACACTGGACAAAGGAGGGGTGAAGGGATTTTAGGTTGCACAAGAGGCTAGAGTTGACAATGATGGCTACAGAGCTGGAGAAATGGTGGAGGGAGGTCCAGGTCCTGGAGGGATCTGGACACAAAGATGAGAATTTTGCATCTGAGGCTTTTGGGGGCCAAAATGTAGCCAATAGAGGTCAGCAACCACAAGGAAAATGGGCAATAGGATTTGGTGCAATATAGGATGTAGGTGGCAGAGGGTAGGACACGGGGGTTAAAATGATAATTGGTAGTGGGTAAAGGACAGAGATGTTTTCTAAGATGATCCTGGAGTAGCAAGCACTTTAAGCAGGAGAGACTAAGGACCAATAGTGTTTCATGTAATTCAGTTAGTTCCAGCAAAGTATGATGAAAACCCAAGGAATATCAGATCCAGGGCAGCACAGTGGCACAGTGGTTAGCACTGCTGCCTTATAGCACCAGGGACTGGGTTCGATTCTGGCCTTGGGTGATTGTGTGAAGTTTGTACGTTCTCCCCGTGTCTGCATGGGTTTCCTCCGGGTGCTCCTCCCACAGTCCAAAGGTGTGCGAGTTAGGTTGATTGGCCATGCTAAATCTCCCTTAGCGTCAGGGGGACTAACTAGGGTAAATGCACGGGGTTAGGGTCTGGGTGGGATTAAGGTCGGTGCAGACTAAATGGGCCGAATGGCCTCCCTAAGCACTGTAGGATTTTATGGTTCTAAACACCAGCCCATGGATTTGAAGTATTGAAAAATTACTTCCTTAAATCTAATCTCAACTTGATTGTACTTAATAATCGTTTTCCAGATGATAAAACCTTAGCGATTACTAGGCTTACCTGTAACCCTCTATCTTACTAAGTTCCATGTACTTATCTAAAAGTCTCTTAAAAGACCCTATCGAATCCACCTCCACCACCGTTGCTGGCAGCCCATTCCACGCATCCACCACCCTCTGAGTGAAACACTTACCCCTGACATCTCCTCTGTACCTACTCCCCAGCACCTTAAACCTATGTCCTCTTGTGGCAACCATTTCAGCCCTGGGAAAAAGCCTCCGACTATCCACTCGATCAATACCTCTCAACATCTTATACACCTCTATCAGGTCACCCCTCATCCTTCGTCTCTCCAAGGAGAAAAGGCCGAGCTCACTCAACCTATCTTCATAAGGCATGCTCCTCAACCCAGGCAACATCCTTGTAAATCTCCTCTGCACTCTTTCTATGGCTTCCACATCCTTCCTGTAATGAGGCGACCAGAACTGAGCACAGTACTCCAAGTGTGGTCTGACCAGGGTCTTATATAGCTGCAACATTATCTCACGACTCCTAAACTCAATTCCTCGATTGATGAAGGCCAGTACACCATACGCCGCCTTAACCACAGCCTCAACCTGCACAGCTGCTTTAAGCGTCCTATGAACTCAGACGCCAAGATCCTTCTGATCTTCCACTTCCATTTTACCAGGTTTCTTAGTTAGAAGCATTCTTTATCACAATTAAAAACTGAGCATCTTACGGACTTCTGAAACAGCAGTAGCTAAACACAAGAACACACGTCAATGTCCTCAGCAATTCAGATCAAAAGATGTAACTGGTGCTGGTTGCAAAATGGAAGGAAAGAATCAGCTGTCCGACCACATTAATGTCTAAACTCATTGAAAAACAAAAGCAACCTTCTTCGACAGAATGTTATTCAACCACAAAAACTGAAATTTAGATTGGGAGCCAAACATCACTTATTCAATGTAAAAGAAGAACCTGATTAAATGTAATCATGTGCCATTGCCTAAATGCATGGCTCGCATATCCTTAAGGTATAAACATCAAGAGCAGCAGCAATAAGGTCAAGCTTCCAGTTTTAAAGTTTCACTGGACAGTTTGCTGCATGATCGTACCTGGATTCTGTTAAGCTCCACAACAGGTCCGTGCTGTCGATCCCGGACCATTGTCGCCTGGACTACCTTGCGGAAAGCAGCCTCCTGCAATAAAATGAAGAAGTGGTTCGAACACTGCTAGATCCTGTGCCTCAGGAAATAGACTTCATAAATGTTGTTCCCACTCAAATCATGGCATTAAAATACTGTGTTTCAGTCACTGCCCCCATGTTAGTTCTTCACTAACCTCTTACGTTCTTCCCTTTTCAAATACTTATCTAATTTTATTTTAAATTATATTGTTCTCTGTCTCCATATTACTTGTAGTAAAGTATTCCATGTTCTAACAACACTCTGAACATCTCCTCTAACTTCCCCCCACCCACCATAGCCTTCAAGTGAGAATCATTCAATCCTGTTCTCTTATCAGTTTGTTAACCAGTGGGAACAGCTTCCACTATTTGTCTTCTCCAAAACATTTCTGCTGTGAGACAACTTGCTTACCTTTCCTGCCAATGCTAGTTCTCCATTATTAACATTTCAAGACATAACTTGCCCATGGTTTCTGCCAGTGCTGTAATTGGTACTGAAAATAGAAGATGGAGCTAAGCCCTCTTTATTATTTTACAATGCATAGGAGATTTGATAAAGACGGCTACTCCCCAAAAGCTGAACCCCCTGTCAATGCAGCGTCTTACCTTGCCCTGGGATATTAATATTCCACGTAAAGTATCGAGTCCAACTGATGGGCCTTGCCCAGTTTCATCAAGTCGGCCTTCCAAATCAAACATCGGAATACAGGGACAGAAGAGTTCAGAGATATGGTGCAGGAGTAACAGTCTATTTCGCAATGAGATTATTGGGATTTCCTGGAGGTAGTTGTATTCCATTGGAATCTTAAATACAAGAGAAATATTCACAGATTTACAAGTCTCACTTTTAAAAGATATTAAGTTCTCCGAGTTTCTGACTCCCAAGTAATACTGAAAATTTCACAGCCTACTGCCTGAGCAAGATGGACAGTGTCTTGCTGACACCAAAGAAGAAAGAAAATTACAGCACAGGAACAGGCCCTTCGGCCCTCCAAGCCTGCACCGACCATGCTGCCCGACTGAGCTAAAACCACTTAGCAACCAGGCTGTTAGAAGTGGGCACAAGATTCAAATTGTTCCTTGTTAAATATATTCACGTCAATTCCATGTTTGCCTAGACAATTCTGACTGAGCCCCTGAGCTCAATAGGTAAGGAATATCAGGGATGGTCTGATCACTTCAAAGGACACCTTATCGACACACATTCTGCTGTCGACTCAACTTAAAAAACGTTTTAAATTAACTACCAATGCTTTCCTTTATTCAATCATGGGGATGTGGGCATTACTGGCTGGGCCAGCATTTATTGCCCATCCTAAACATAGTTAAAAGTCAACCACATTGCCATGAACCTGAAGTTATATGTAGGCCAGACCATGTAAGGATGACAGATTTCCTTCTCAAAAGAACATTAATGAACGAGATGGGTTCGTTTTTCAACAATTGGTCGAACAATTAGGTTTTTTATAATTCCAGATTTTTTATTGAATTCAAATTTTACCGTCTGCTATGGTGGGGTTCAAACCCGGGTGCCAGGATATTACCCTGGGTCTCTGGATTACTAGTACAGCAACAATACCACTACGCCGATGCCTCCCCTAATAACTACTAACTAACCTGTGATGGGAGCTTTCCTGCATTAGCCGGTTTGCTGGTAGACCACGCCAGGGTGTGGGCCGACCCACATGCAACACGATTTATCTTTTTGCCTTGTAGTGCAGTTACTAAGCGAGGCCGCTGAATGGCATTGGTGGTTCCATCTCCAAGTTGCCCTTCGTCATTATCTCCCCAAGTGTAAACTTCTCCTTGTTAAGAAAGGAAAAAGAAAACTTAGTAGAGAAGTCAATTTTTACAAGGCTCAATATATGGGTCAGAGGAAATGTAGTTTATTTGCACTTTTCTCTCCTCTCAACAATTTTCATCCTTAATCCCCTCACTTGCAAACCTCTTTAATCTACAGGTGATCAATGCCTCCAGTGCTTTGCCCAGTTGGCCATTGTCGATGAGTTAGCTGGGAAGTGAGCAACAGCATTTCGTTTAATGGAGTGAGGGAAAGAGTTGAATATTGAGCCCAATCCTTCCTCAGCTGCCATCCAACCACACAAACTACAAAGAATGGAGGTCTGACTCCTGCCTTAGCCTCGGGGTGCCAACCTGCACTGGAAATACCACCAGGCTCAAATAAACTAATTCTGCACAAACTGAAAATGCTTCCTCTTTAATGAAAGGATGCTTATTTTTCAGAATATCCTGAAGAATATCATGATTATCCTGGCCAAATTCAAGGTGCAAAACCTATGATCCAGACGGGCTTCATAAAACACTTTGGAATTTCTGACCTGAACCATAACAATCCCTAATCAAGAAATAGTATTTTCACTGAAAAAGAATTAAAGGAAATTAAATGTAATAGGGTAAATATGTGGGGCTACAGGGTTAGGACCAGGGTGGGATTGTGGTTGGTGCAGGCTCAATGGGCCAAATGGCCTCCTTCTGCACTGTAGGGATTCTATGGGGGGAATTTTACCATTTCGAGTCTAAGTGCCGGATCTGGGCGTCAAATAGATCCGCGCCTGGAATCCTCTTTCCAGCACGCCCATCCACGTTTTGCTGGCTCTGGCGCAGTGGGCGGGGCTTAGAGCTGGCAGACCGATTGGAGCTCTGAACTGCGCAGTTCGGAAAAAATCTGACAGCGCACCCTGGCGCGAAAAAAAAAAACACAAAGCAGAGAGAGCAGCTCTCTGAAGTTCATCCTCTGGTCGGGTCGGCGGGGGGGGGGGGCGGGGGGTGACATCTCATCCCCTTTGGGGGGGGGGGGGGGGAGGAGGATGTGATGTCACCCCCCCCACCGCCAGAGGATGAGATGTCGCAGCCCCTCCCCTCCCCCCCAAGGGAATGAGATGTCACACCCCCTCCCCTCCCACCCCCCAAGAGGATGAGACATCACACTCCCTCCCCTCCCCCCAGGGGATGAGACGTCACTCCCCCCTCTCCTCCTCCCACCCCGACCAGAGGAGCTGGGTCAGAGAGCCGTTGAAGTCTCTGACCCCCACTCTTCGGAGGCTGCTGCGGCGACTGCAGACTTTTATTTTGCAGGTAGGTAAAAGCACGGACACGGGTTGGGCCAGAAGACAGTAAAGTGGGATTTGGCGGTAGAGTTGGACGCGCGGTTCATTAAGTTGATTTAAATGCATGCAAATGCATTTAAATCGGCGGGCCGCCTGATTCGGGCGCGGGTCCGTCGGTTGTTGGTAATGCCGCGATCTGCTAGCAATCAGGCGCAGATCGCGGTATAGGTCCGACGCCCAACTTTACCGCGATTTTGCACCCGAAAACGAGCGCAAAGCTTTGGTAAAATCGGGCCCTATGATTAACACTGCTAGCAAAGTTTTGAATGGTCGAAGTTGTAATTGAAGCAAGAAAGTTTCAAAAAGAGCAAAGGAAAAATGACCAGGAAATCTGACCAAGTGGGGTTGAAGGACGGATGTTGGCCAGGATGCCAGGGATACTTCTCTGCTCTTAGCTGAAAAGTGGCATTAGCTCTTTTGGCCAGATGGGACCTCAGCACTTTGTCCTAAATACAGCATCTCTGGCAATGCAATAGTATTCAACGTAAGTGCCAGCCTAAGTTATCTACTTTACTCTGTAACGTGGGATTTGACCCCAAACCTCTGACTCCAGAGTTATGCCAAATATCAAGCCACAGATAAGGCCAAAATTCAACAGTGCACATTATACTTGGCGTTTAAATGGCTTTTGCGAACTACACTTTTCATCCTGTGACGTTGGTGTACCTTTGAGAGATTTTTTAAAAAAATCATACTCTCTGCAGCTCACAGCCTTAGCTGATGTCATTGTTGCCAGCTTGACTGGAGATGTCCTTTCTTTGCTGCTTAATCGGGGGTTTGTTTATTTTTACTGGGATGTTTATGACTCTGCACTGTTAGAAAAAAACTGGTTGGCAGGTCAGGTGATAGGAGCTTTTTCATTTTCAGTTTGGAGCTGCAAGGTTTTGAGTTTTAGAAGGGACAGCAAGCTGGAAAGTCTCTGTCTCTCCCTGGTTTTAGAAATCCTGCGGGTTAGCCGAAAGCCTCCCTGGAGTAGAAAATCTATTGTTGGTGGCTTGACCAGAGTCTACCTGCGGCTCTGGGAGGTTGTTCTGACTTCAAACTGTTCTGCTTGTGTCAAAAAGGATTACTCGAACTTACAAGACTGAAAGTTTCCAATTCTCCAACCGAAGGACTCAATTCCAGTGTCACATGAGCATTAGACTTTGCTGTGTTGAACTTGTTTAAAAGGTTTTGTCTATGGAAGGTTTTGGTTTGATTGGAACATCTTAGAGATAGTTAAGGGTTATACATCATCATGGTTTTGTTTTTGTTTGTAATTGATAAAAGTTATTGCTAATTTTCTTTCCATATATGATAACTATATTCTTAAATAAAATTTGTTTGATAAATGCTCCCTAGTGGGTCATTAGAATCATACCTGAAGTGAAAGCCATCATGCTTAGCCTAGTCAAATTCAAGGTGCAAAACTTATGATCCAGGCAGGCTCCATAAAACACTTTGGAGTTTCTGACCTGAACCATAACAATCCCTAAATCAAGAAATAACATTTTCACTGAAAAAGAACTAAAGGAAATTAAATGTAAATGATCACCGTATAAAGGCTAAAACCATTCCATCATTTCAAATTTTGAAATTAGTATATGCATGGAGTAAAATCATATTAGCTGGAATTTATTTTTGTTAAAAACTTAATGATGAACTTAAAACCAAATGTGTCTTTTTGATGTGACCTCTTTCCCAGTCTTCCCAAAGTGACCTCCGAATCCCTAATTAAAACTCCATACAATTTTTTTTAAAACACAAACTCTTGGGCATCAGTCACTCAGCAGGAAAAGTAAAATCCCTCCTATTCCTAATACGAATAAATTGGCCCACCTGCCTTCTATCCCTAATGAGCCGAATTAAAAAGCGGTGACCAAAGAATGCAGTTTCAGCTGAGCTAACAAATAAGGCACAACATGTTTGACAGAAAGGAACCTGGGAATTATTGCCACTGAATAACATACAAGTACTTGGCATCTACCAAGCAAATTTCTCTACATAAATTTTAATAAAAGCGCGAACTAATATTACAGATTGGCACCCATTAAAACAACAAGGAGCGGAATTTTATACAAGCATGTTTAAGCTTTCATATATACAACAATATTGCTGACAATAAATTATAGCCAATAATCCATTTTGTAGTTAAAATGTATTAAACTCCTATTGGTGCTGTAATTGCATTAGCTTATCTACAAGCTTTCAAGTCTGACAAATCTTACCATCCTCAGTACAGCACACGCAATGCAAGGATCCAGTTGCAATTGCGATCACCTTTTTCCCTTGCAAACCCTGGACTTGCCGAGGTCTCCTGACATGGTCATCAGAGCCATGACCCAACCTATGGTAGTCACCTTTACCCCTGTAAAGCCAGATAATTACACAGTGCATCATTAGTTTGACAGCTTAGTTTAAAAAAACAAACAGTACTGCTGAATTTCTGAGGATAGGCTGGAGGAGGTGGTTAGGGAGGGAGACTGGCATTTATGTAGCATCTTAAACAACCGTAGAACATCCCAAAGCACTTTACAGCTGATGAAGTACTTTTGAAGTGTGGTCACTGTTCCAATAAAGGAAACACAATAGCCAAATTGTGCACAGCAAGGCCCCTCCAACAGAAATGTAATAATGAGCAGATAATCGATTTTAGGCATGATCTATTTGAGGTAAAAATGCTGGTCTAGCCTGTACGAACAAATATACAAATGCTAGCATTTATTCTGATCTGCAGCATAAAGGGCAAGATGCCCACTTCTCAAGTAAGGGGCAGGTTTTCATGACAAGGTGATTTCAAAGAGACAGTGGTATTGAACTATATTACACAAGAGGAAGGTGCCTGAATGAATGGGAAGCAGAACAGAACTGATCAGATAAACTTTCACATCACTCAGAGAAACATAGAAGATAGGAGCAGGAGGAGGCCATTTGGGAGTAATAGGGAGCATGACAGAATTCTATCCTTTGAACAGTATGCACCTAATCATTTCGAAAGGACTGAAGAGAGTATTTTTTTCTTTTAATTATAAAGTCATGGAGGTTTTATGAACTCTGTTTCAGTGATGGTATAATCTTAAAATTAGAGCTAGGCTATTTAGAGCATGTTCACACAGAATGGTGGAATTTTGGATTTTGGTTCCTCAATTGATATTTTTGGGACTGAGATTCATTATGCCACAAAGACTGCTCCTGGTTATTCAGTTGTCGGTACACTTCTTTGCAGTAATCCGTTCTGTTCAGTATGACGATGGCCCCTCCTTTGTCTGCTGGTTTGATGACAATGTTGCGGTTGGTCTTGAGAGCGCAGATGGCGTTGCGTTGTGCTTGGGTGATGTTTGGGGCTGTCTTGTGAATGCGGCTGATGAATCTGGCATTGATGCACCTCCTGACGGCTTGGGCATACAAGGGCTTTCCGGAGGGATCCAGGAACACTACAGACAGTTACCCGCAGAGCCGACCAAAGAACACACCTGCCAACTCAACAGATTGGTCAAGACTTTTGATCCGGACCTTCAGAGAACCCTCTGTGCTCTCATCACATGTACTCCCTGCGTTGCAGATCTCTACTGCCTCCCGAAGATACACAAGGCCAACCCACCCGGCCGTCCCATTGTATCAGGCAATGGGACCCTGTGTGAGAACCTCTCTGGCTATGTCGAGGGCATCCTGAAACCCATCGTACAAGGAACCCACAGCTTCTGTGGTGACACTACAGACTTCTTAAAGAAACTCAGCACCCATGGAACAGTTGAACCAGGAACACTCCTCGTCACAATGGACGACTCGGCACTCTACACCAGCATCCCCCATGATGATGGCATAGCTGCAACTCCCTCAGTACTCAACACCGACAACTGCCAATCTCCAGATGCAATTCTACAGCTCATCTGCTTCATCCTGGACCATAATGTCTTCACCTTCAACAACCAGTTCTTCATCCAGACACATGAAACAGCCATGGGGACCAAATTTGCATCTCAATATGCCAACATCTTCATGCACAAGTTCCAACAAGACCTCTTCACTGCACAGGACCTTCAACTGACGCTATATACTAGATACATTGATGACAGTTTCTTCCTTTGGACTCATGGCGAACAATCACTGAAACAACTACATCCCATCATCAGACTCACCATGGACTACTCTCCAAAATCGGCTGCAATCTTGGACACACGCACTTCCATCAAGGACGGTCACCTCAGCACTTCACTGTACCGCAAGCCCACGGATAATCTCACAATGCTCCATTTCTTCAGCTTCTTAAAAATGTTAAAGAAGCCATCCCCCACGGACAAGCCCTCCGTATACACAAGATCTGCTCAGATGAGGAGGAATGTAACAGACACTGAAAGACGCCCTCATAAGAACAGGATATGGCGCTCAACTCATCGATCGACAGTTCCAAAGCACCACAGCGAAAAACCGCACTGACCTCCTCAGAAGACAAACACGGGACACGTTGGACAGAGTACCCTTCGTCGTCCAATACTTCCCCAGAGCAGAGAAGCTACGACATCATCTTTGGAGCCTTCAACTTGTCATCGATGAAGTCAAACATCTCGCCAAGGCCATCCCGACATCCCCACTACTTGCTTCCAAACAACCGTGAAACCTCAAACAGACCATTGTTCGCAGCAAAACTACCCAGTCTTCAGGAGAACAGCGACCATGACACCACACAACCCTGCCACAGCAACCTCTGCAAGACATGCCCTATCAGCGACATGGATGCCATCATCACACATAAGAGCTGCATCCACCAGGTGCACGGTGCATACTCATGCGACTCAGCCAATATTGTCTACATGATACGCTGCAGGAAAAGATGCCCCGCGGCATGGTACATCGGCAAGGCCATGCAGACACTACCACAACAGAGGAACGGACACCGCTCGACAATCACCAGGCAGGAGTGTTCCCTCCCTGTCGGGGAACACTTCAGCAGTCACGGACATTCAGCCTCCGATCTTCGGGTAAGCATTCTCCAAGGCGGCCTTCAAGACACACAACAACGCAGAATCGCTGAGCAGAAACTGATAGCCAAGTTCCGCACACATGAGGACGGCCTCAACCGGGATCTTGGGTTCATGTCACACTATGTGTAACCCCACCATTTGGCCTGGGCTTGCAAAATCCCACTAACTGTCCTGGCTTGAGACAATTCACACCTCTTTAACCTGTCATTATTCCTCTCTCCACTTGCATTGTCTGCACCTGTAAAGACTTGATTACCTTTAAAGACTCGCATTCCAACCATTATCTTGCAATTGAGTCTGTGTCTATATATGCCCTGTTTGTGAACCTAACTCTCCACTCACCTGATGAAGGAGCAACGCTCCGAAAGCTCGTGCTACCAAATAAACCTGTTGGACTTTAACCTGGTGTTGTGAGACTACTTACTGACTTACATACAGTCTTCCATCTCATTTTCCTCAGCTAAATATCGAGAAGACCAAAAAACATAATCTTTGGCCACAAGTTATATATCCTTGCCAACAATCCCATTCTCCTTCCTGACGACTCTTGCAGACTGAATCAAACTGCCTGGTGTCTCAACAACCCATCTGATCCAGAGTCGAGCTTCCAAAGCCATATCCTCTACTTCATCAAGGTTCCCTACTTTCACCTCCATAATATCGACCGTCGGCGTGCAGCTTTTCCATAATGTGCATCTGGCAAACACAACCCGCCAGGTGTACACAGATAAGTACATCCCCCAGGGAGAGTCATACTCAGGCAATACCCTGGCTCTGCCCGGGAGAGGATGGTTCTATAGGGGAGGTTACTGGGGTTCCGTGGTGTGGGGGCAGTGGGATGGCAGAAGTTCCATGATGTGGGGGCAGTGGGGTGACAGAAATTCCATGGTGTGGGAGCAGTGGGATGGCAGCAGTTCTGTGGTATGGTTTGAGGGGTTCCATGTCCATGGGGTGTTCCTTTTTTCTAATTTGTTTTTTTTAAAAACTTCAGGGCTTTCTTTGCCCAAGTTGCAGGCGGGATGAGCTGACATCGTGGGACCTGACTTCACATTTTTTTTGGCAGAGCGTCAAAAGGTATGGTGGGAAAGTGCTGTGCAGGCAGCAGGCTACACTCTGCTTCCCAAACTCTGGCTAATTGCCTAACCCCTTCACCCTACCATTTTGAATCGTGCCTACCTAAACCTCACAACATAGTATCACCTCCCCTAAACTCTGCCTGCTCTCCACTTCTCTCTCTTTCCAAGACCCTCTCTAAAATTCACCTTTCTGTCCACACGTTGGTTACGTCTCATCAATATTTCCTTCTGCATGTGGGCTGTGTGTTATTTACACCTATTCTGCATCTTGAGCTTTTCCCCCCTAGATTAAAGCAAACAATGTAAATGCAAGTTTCTATTATTACTAAAATGGATGCTGATCACCTGCGACTGACTTGTCATTTTCTTTAAGTCTCTATGAAGCAAACAGCAAGGAAACATAAGATTGCTAAAATTAAGGCAGAAGGTTAAAAAAGAAAGATTTCACTCCCACTGTGTAAACAAATACTGTTCTTTCAGGTCAAGGGGAGCTGATGAAAGCAGCTGAATATCACGAATACAGATTGTTAAAGATATATACATACCAGGTGTAAACAGATCCAGATTTAGTTAAGGACACGGAAAATTGTGATCCACATTCCACTTTAACCACACCAAGTCCAGTTAGGGAGTCAATCTATTTGCAGAAAATAATGGGAAATGTCAATAGAAGCAATCCCAAAAGTTGCCAGCTTAATTCATACTTTTATCAGTTCATAAATAAACTAGAAATAAACTGAAACAATTAATTTCAAATAAATAACAAGCTTTTTTAAAAAAAAATAGTAGTACAGAGTTGAAAGCAAGCAATCAGACCCAATACAGAGCACACTGGAAAATCAGTCTCCAGGTAGTTGAGAATGAACTCCTCTGTAGATTCCTGCTTTGCGAAAGGGCCTCTCGAGCTTGCCTCACACAAATATTTTGTGGCCTATTTCCTGTAAGTTCTTAGATTAAGTAATCAAGATTCCGAGTGTGTGAAATTTTGGGTTAACATAAAAAAGTGTTGTTGAGGTAAGTAAAAACGATTTTGATGCGAACAGGCAGGAACACACAAGTTCAAATCTGAAAGACAAGGCAAATAAGGGAGAATAAAATAAGGGTGGCACGGTGGCACAATGCTTAGCACTGCTGCCTCACAGCGCCAGGGACCTGGGTTCGATTCCTGGCTTGGGTCACTGTCTGTGTGGGGTTCACACGTTCTCCCCAC